>NC_054377.1:38942350-39077350 GCF_017654675.1 Xenopus laevis
TAAAGGTTTCAGCCCTTCAACCTTGAAGGTGCAGGTATCGGCCTTATCATCAATTTCAGGGGTCAGATGGGCCCTTCACCCACTGGTCAAGAGGTTTTTCAAGGCAACCAGAAGATTAATCCCATCTAAAAAAATTAATTGTCCCCAGTGGGACCTGCCCTCAGTTTTGGAGGTCTTATCAGAATCTCTCTTTTTGGTAGCTATCACATCAGCAAAGAGGGTTGGAGAACTCCAATTCCTGGCCCATAATTCTATCAATCCGATATTCACCAGTATTTTGAAATGTGGCTGTGGGGCTATTTAAAGTTAATTGGGTGTGGATGCTTCTATATGGAGCATGGGGAGGAGCTTACCCAGGCATAGCTGACATGGTTAGTGGCCAGGAATAGTGATGGGCGAATTTGCGCCGTTTCGCCGAAAAATTTGCGAATTTCACGTAACGGCGTCCGTTTTTTCAGAAACATTTTTTTGATGCCGGCGAAATTTTGCCGCGAATTTTCGCGGGCGTTTTGCGAATTTATTCGCTGGCGACAAATCGCGCAAATTCGCGCCTGGCGAATAAATTTGCCCATCACTAGCCAGGAAAGGAAAATCACGGTAAATATATAGTAATTTTCCCTTTTTGTAGACTATACCCTATACATACAGTATAACCTCTGGGCACATTTTGAAAGACCACTGTAACTATTATTGAGATTATCCAGCCCAGAGACAGTAAAGGTGCTACATAGATTACAGTCACCGACTGTGTGTTATTCAAGATAAATAATTTATGCAAGTGCTAGTGCATTGTATAATCAAGAGGTAATTCATTAACAAAATTTGTTAAAAAAGGAGGAACCAGGACCTTCATTCAAGGAAAATTAAGTAGGAAAAGGAAAATAGTGTAGAGGTGGAGAAGTCCCAAAGAAGCTGCTACCTATTAATTTTCTAAGCCCTGGGACTCCACATGGGGAGAAAGTAGTACACTGAGGACTGTGGTCTCGTAATTTACATAACCTATCTCGTTTGAAAGAGCTAAGATAACCTAAAAAAACACAAATCCACCAGTGCCATATAAATAACAGAGAATAAGAGAAATTCAAAGCGGTTCCCTGGACCAGGCTATAAGTATCCAAATTAGTTTAAAAAAATTTTTTTTCAAAATAATCGAATTATTGTTAGAATCTGAGCCACAAATAAAATCAAAATATTATGAAGAGAGGCTCTGCCGACGCGTTTTGCTGATAAGCTTTGTCAAGGCAAATGGCATCCACTCGTGCCAGCATGTTTTTTAAAGACTTCCGTGTTTGGAGATCTCGCAAAATTTCGCGCAGACGTCAAAACGCTGTGTTTTAGGCTCGCTAAGAAAACTCGCGAGATTGCACGCAGCGTTATGACGTCTATGCGTATTTATGCCTGCGCTAAGAGACGTCTTCTTGTGCACTCTATGTTGTTGCGAACATCATCGTGACAATGGGGCATATCTCAGTCAACGCCCAGCGGTGATGCGACAATACTAGATTGACATATGATGTCATTGCACACAATGTCCTCCACATTAAACCCTATGTGTTAGATTTCACACAATTCTCCAACAGAAGGATATGTCTAGGTGGGGTAACATCATTAGCAAATATAAGTAGGTTATACTCATGTAAAAAAGGGGAGGGGGTCCAATAAAAGGGAGGAGGGGGTAGACTTTATAAGAAGGCATGAAAAAGTATGTTTTCATTGATTCCTATTGGGGAAACAGTATTGAATTTGAAAATCCAGTAACTTTCACATTTGAGCAATTCCTGCTCTTAATTAAATTAGTGTTGGCAAATTGTGAAGATCTATTTGATTGTAATAGAATGGATAGGAATAAAAGTATACATAAGAATTTCAGGAGTAAATGGTGTTTGAACACACTGAACAATGAAGCATATCTTCCTTATTTTGTCACCACTTATTCTTGTGATTCTAATGTTGTGGTGAAGACTTATGTTGTCGTGAAGAAACATTGGGAGGTATTGAGACAGGATCCTCTAGTATGACCCTTTGTATCATCTTTTCCAGGTGTTTCATTCAGCGCCGGATTTCAGTTCTGGGCGCCCCTAGGCCGCGCGGTCCGACCAGGCGGCCGCGCGGTCCTAGCGCCCGCCTTCCTAAAAAACGCCGGCGCAGCTGGTGCAGTTGAACGGCGGCTGGGCGGCATGCCGCCCCTATTTCTTTGCCGCCCTAGGCCCGGGCCTATGCGGCCTTGCCGCAAATCCGGGCCTGGTTTCATTTAGACAAGGAAGAAGTATAAGGTCCCATGTTTCACCCAGTCTGTATACAGAGGGTGATGTAGGGAGTATATCACCCTCCCAACAAGTAAACCTGGAAGCGGCCAGCGTGCACGCCACAAAGCAGAAGGAACAGACCCAATAAATCTTGGCCCTAGTTTGGTGGAAAGGTTTAAAGGTAACCTTTTGCCCAGTCAAAATTTCTACCCAGAGGGATTCCACACCCTCACCAGTGCCAGCAATGTTTATTTATTTAGTGCATGGCTTTAATTCAGGCTTAACATACAAAGGGGAAAGTAGTAACCTCCACTGTATGGTGGCAAATGTACAGTTTGTCAAGTAAAATGGGAGAGCTACAATTAATTGCATGCTCTAAAAATTATTATATAATTTGTATCACTGTGACCTGGTGGGATGAAATGTGAATGTAAACCCTGAATTAAAGCTATGCTCTAGAAATAACCATGGATGGCACTTACGAGGGTGTGAAAAAACCTCTGGGTAGAGATTTTGACTGCTCAAAATATCTACTATGTCCTCCAAACCACAGCAGCTGTTTGCCACATTTAAATCACTCCTATGCCCCCTCCACCTCCTCCACCTATTAATGTTACCGCCCAAGACCTTGCTCATTTCTTTAATGAAAAAATCGATCTCATTAGGCTGAGCATATCGTCCGACAACAATCTCAGACCAACGTGCAGTCCACTCAACGTGCAGTCCAATCTACTTTGCACTCCTTCACCCCTGCAACTCTAGATGCAGTTAGCAAACTTCTAGCCAGCTCAAAACCCACCACCTGCTCCCTTGACCCCATACCCTCTCGCCTTCTCCACCCAATCTCTGATACACTCTCTCCTGCACTTACCCACCTATTCAATCTTTCACTCTCTACTGGTACCTTTCCATCATCATACAAACAAGCACTAATCACTCCTATCCTCAAAAAACCTTCCCTTGATCCCAGCTCTCCCACTAACTATCGACCGGTCTCCCTTCTTCCATTCGCATCCAAATTACTAGAAAGGCTTGTTTACAAACGCCTGATCCAGCATCTCACTCACAACTCCCTCCTCGACCCCTTGCAATCTGGCTTCCGCCCATCACACTCGACTGAAACTGCACTCACCAAAGTAACCAATGATCTTCTATTGGCAAAGTCTAAAGGTCATTATTCCATTCTAATCCTTCTAGATCTCTCTGCAGCCTTTGACACAGTTGACCACACACTCCTCCTTGACATTCTACACTCATCTGGCATTCAGGACACTGCTCTTTCATGGTTTACATCTTATCTGTCTGACCGTTCCTTTAAAGTTTCCTTCTCTAACTCTACTTCTACTACTTTCCCACTCTCTGTTGGAGTTCCTCAAGGCTCTGTTCTTGGCCCCCTGCTGTTCTCGCTCTATACAACTTCACTAGGAAAACTCATTCAGTCATTTGGACTTCAGTATCACCTTTATGCTGATGACACCCAACTCTACTTGTCTACTCCTGATCTTTCTAATTCTGTCCTTTCCCAAGTCACAGACTGTCTCTCTGCTGTCTCCTCCTGGATGTCACAGCGCCACCTGAAACTGAACCTTTCTAAAACAGAACTCATTATATTTCCTCCAAGATCTTCCCCTGTCCCTCAGATATCACTCACCGTAAACAACACCACCTTTCATTCCACCACACAGGCACGCTGCCTAGGAGTCATCTTAGACTCTCATCTGTCTTTTTCACCACACATTCAAACACTTGCAAAATCTTGCCGTATTCAACTGCGCAACATTGCTCGAATACGACCCTATCTCAGTTCAGAATCAACTAAAACACTGATTCAGTCTTTCATCATCTCCCGCCTTGATTACTGCAACTTACTCCTCACAGGTATTCCAACAAATCACCTTTCACAACTCCAATCTATTCTAAACGCGGCCTCTAGACTCATTCATCTAGCTCGCCGCTCAACATCAGCTGCTCCCATGTGTACAGTATGTCCCTTCACTGGCTCCCAATCTCTTCTAGAATCAAATTCAAATTACTTACACTCACATTCAAGGCCCTTAATAATGAAACCCCTCCCTATATTTCATCTCTAATCTCCAAATACACTCCTTCACGAAACCTACGCTCTGCTTCTGATCTTCGCCTCACTTCTCCTCTGGTCACTTCTGCCCATTCTCGTCTACAAGACTTCTCTTGGGCTTCTGCTTTTCTCTGGAACTCTCTGCCACAAGCTGTCAGACTTTCTCCTTCCTTCCAAACTTTCAAGCGCTCCTTAAAGACCCATCTGTTTAAAGAGGCCTATTCGATGTACCTTAATTAATCATTGCTGTATCAAAAATGACAAAGTGTTTATACAATCCTAATGTCTCAATTGTACCCTAACCTTTTAGTTTGTAAACCCTATTGTACTCTGTAATCCTTGTCTGTTATCCACCATTTATTCCCTGTTTGCTATAACTGCAGTAAAGCACTGCGTATCTTGACAGCGCTACTGTATATAAATAGATGATGATGATGATGCTCAAAAGGTTGCAAAGAAAATTATCATTGGCGCATGCTACAAACAAAGGATGACGAGGACCAGCTACTTTTACAACTAGAAGCAGCTTCACAACTAGGTCAAGAAGTTATTATCGGGCATATTGTTTTTGGTATCTGCACCTCCTAACAAATCACCATTCTCATTAACATGTCCAATAATTATGGATGTGCTGACAACTTCATAAATAACAATTTGTTTCAAAATGTCCAAAAAGAAAGGAACGACTAGAAGAGTTATTAAAGTCACACAATCCAATGTTTATCAATACAAAATAAATAGTGTGGAAAAAGGAAAAAAAAAAAACTGGAAAAATAATCGATTCAATTTATGTGTGGAAGTCATTTTGACTCGAATAAATTTCATATGATAAGGACCGAGTTGTGATCAATAAATTATTTGTAGCAATTCATTAAAAAATTCATAAATATAAAGTGCTTATAGTGCCTAAAGTGCCAAATATCTAATAGGCAGTTCTCAATCCACTGATTGGACTTGAATAAAACATAACATTTAATGGCTCTATTAAAACTGTATCATGAGGGAGAAATTAATTAAGTTAAAAACAATTAAAAATATTTGATGTATATTGATCTCTTATGAAAAGTACTTGGGATACTCAGTATGTAAAAACAAATGTCATACTGGTCCCACCTAGATCTTACATCAGACCTGTGCCAGACATAATGAGCCAAGTTTGGTGTGCCAGTCAAAGGTCCTTACCACTATGTCCTCTCACAGGCACCTACAAACGTGTGGCCTAATCCCTATCACTTCTGTTTTTTGGCACATACATGTGTATACATGTGCTTACTGCTTGTCAGCAAGCCTGCATCGCATTGTTCCTAAAATGTATCCAATTTACTCAACTTCTGTTCCAAATTGGTGTTTTCAACACACTGCCAAATTTTAACCCATTCCTCTACCAGTCTCCTAATTCACAATAGAGCCATTAAATGTTACATTTTATTCAAGAACTGCCTATTAGATATTTGGCACTTTAGTTACTATAAGTACTTTATATTTATGAATTTTCTAATGAATTGCTACAAATAATTTATTGATCACAACTAGGAGTTTTATGAATTTTCTAATGAATTGCTACAAATAATTTTTTGACCACAACTAGGAGTTTTCTTTATCACATGAAATTTATTTGTCACAATGAATTTCACATATGAATTGAATTGATTATTTTTCCAGTTTGGATATTCCTCTTTTTTCCACACTAGTTATTTTGTATTTACAACATTGGATTGTGTAACTTTCATATCTCTTCTGGTGGTTCCTTTCTTTTTGTACATTTTGGAACAAATAGTTGTATTTGTAAATACAGTGAAATCTCAATTTTGCATCCCCTGGTTTAAGCTTTCCCCTCATTTAACATTGTTGTTTTGTGGTTCCTTCTATATATTATGCAGGGCCATTCCTGCCATAAGGCAAGGTGAGAGCGAGGGGGGAGACATAATTGGCTGGGTTGCCCGGCACTGGTATTTTCACATGGTTAAACACAGAAGAAAAATGGGATGTCTTTAAAATGTTGCTTAATAAACACACAAAACCTTTGTGGTTTGACAGAAGTGTTGATGTTGAGATGGGTAATAAAATACATGTTTTTAAAGCATTCAAGGTAGCAGGGACAGACAAAATATTTATCAGGGACAAGAAGGTCAATACATCCTGCAAAGAAGATGTCAGACGAGCTAAAATTGAGATGGAAAAATGGTATTGCAGCAAGGAATAAAAATAATCCAAAATGATTTTTTAAATATGTAAATACCGTATATACTCGAGTATAAGCCGAGTTTTTCAGCCCCCAAAATATGCTGAAAAACTCTACCTCGGCTTATACTCGGGTCAAGCGCAAAAACGGTCGCCGGCGCCTTAGAATATTCGCCGGCGCCTAAGAATATTCGCCGGCGCCTTAGAATAGTAGCCGGCGCCTAAGAATAGTCATCCAAAAACGAGATTGAAACTTACCAGAAGCTGCTGCATTTCTCACCCTCGGCTTATACTCGAGTCAATAAGCTTTCCCAGTTTTTGGAGGTAAAATTAGGTACCTCGGCTTATACTCGGGACGGCTTATACTCGAGTATATACGGTAGTATAATTTAAGCAGGATGGGGTGTGACCCTTAATGTCAGAGGGGGGTCCGTTAATTGATGAGACTGAGACAAAGCAGAGATTCTGGACTGTTATTTTTCATCTGTCTACACAAATGAGGAACCAGCTAATGAAGGTTTCCTTCTTAATATCTAAGGCTATTGTGATACTAAAATATACAATTAGCATAAAAAATTGGTATATAGAGTTTATTTGAGTGTGTTGGAGGGGTCAGTATGATTGTGTGTGGAAGCTGTGTTTCATTTGGAGGGATTGGACTGGTATTTTTTCAACTCAATGTAACTACACAGAATATGGTTACAGGGGACCAAAATATTTAGGAAAGTTTTAGCAAATTAACTTTGCATTGGCAACGAGTCACCTTTTTACCAGGTACAATTTTTCTATTGAGAAACTTTATTTACCAATTACCCAAGAGCACAATAACAAATATTGGCCAAATATATTATTATATACTGTAGATGGAGCAGCCACTTTTGAATCTCATATTCTAGGTCATCTCTGCCATGCTAATATTCTACAAACAGTATTTCTTTATAACGTAGATTCTCTAAAGAATTTTTGGCACTCTAGGTCATCTCTGCCATGCTAATATTCTACAAACAGTATTTCTTAATAGCGTAGATTCTCTAAAGAATTTTTGGCACTACAATCTATGGTGGAAATACACAATTTTCAGAGAATTTACACCAAGATAATTATTCATTACATTTCGTTACGTTTCAACAGTGTACTTACAATTTTTAGTAATTATGAGACAATACATCTTACATGTTGAGTTGAAATTACTTGGTGGGGTTGGGTATGGTAGATGGAACAGAAGACCCTAAAGCATGATGTGGGATATAGGATCTAATCTTAAAGAAATGTATGTTATTTGTTCTGAAATTATGCTTGTTCTATATGCAACTATAAGAAGACAGCGGGAGTTTATGGAGCTCAATGCTTGCAATTACACAGAGCTTGCCAGGCAAAATAGGAAAGCTAAAATTATTTGCATATATAGGAAATATTATATAACTGGTATTACTGAGACCCTGTGGGATGAAATGTGTCACTGTGCAGTAAATTTAGATGGTTACTACCTTTTTAGGAGGGATCAAAAGGGTGGAGGAGTTTGTCTTTTGTTAAAGCCAGGGTTAGGTATGAATAGACCAATGAAGTGTGCAAACAAGTTGAAAACGTAAAGGGCAGTGCAGCAAGGAGCAAAATAAATCTGAATTTATTTTTAAATATTTGAATTATTTGTCACTATGTAAGTGGTTTGAAAATGAATCAAGAAGGGGTGGGACATTCAAATATATGATTTTTTCATAAATAAGTGCACATTTGAGATTTTCAAGTTTTTTCTAATTAAAAAAACCTCAAATTTGAATTTCTGTAGGATAAATATGCTCCTTAGTATCAGATGGAGGTACTTTGGTTTATGCAACTCTATAATACTATAGGCCTATTAGTATGGCATTGATGGTAGAAAAGTTTTTGAGGAGGTAATAAGGAAATCACAGCACTAATAAGAGCAGATTTATCAAAGTGTGACATTAGAAAACAGAAAAACTCCTTCCTATGAGATTTAGAATAATCTTTAACAAAGGGTGAAAGTTACAGTTCACCATTGACTAAATACACTTCTGAAAATCCCATAGGAATGAATAGAGAGTGAGTGTGGTAAACCCTAATCGCCTTTACTGAGGCTAATGGTACAGTTTTTCCATAGTTTATTTTAGCTGTCAGAAAAATGCCTGAAGCCACACTAAATTATTGGGGTGCAGTATAGGTAGTTTTGCCTATTCACCCACTTGCTATAATTATTAACAGTATCAGCAATGCTATTAGCCCATGAAGGCACTCTCAGTTCAGGCATCTGAATCCTTCAGCAGAGGTGTTAGGGAGCTGCTATCTGGTTAGCTGCCTTCCTGCCTATTGTTGTTTTGTTTTTGAATAGGCTACCCTAAACTATAGCCTAGGACCCAGAGTGTTCAGGGGCCCATTGAGCATTTCCAATCTAATTTTTATTTTCTGTAGAAAATTTATTTTTTATCTGTGCTGTGCTTGGCCTGGGTCTTGTTGTTGTTGTGCATGTCACTGGCGTGCATCAAACCTGACATGCCTTAAAGAGCTTGAAACACATACCATACAGACACACACAAGCCTTCAAGTTGCTGCCCAGTCTTCTCCCAGCAAGGAATCACTCAGTGTGCATGTCTGCACTATAAAAAGTTACTTCAGAGGCTGTAAAGGTCCACTTGTACTTCCATACCAGGATGTCAACTTGCTCTGGGGGTCTTTGGAAATTGTAGCCTAGGAGCCTCACATCTTATTAATCTACCAGTGAATGGAGTGTCCAATTTTCCAAGGCAATACAGTCCACATGGACAGACTATATAATAGATGACAAACTCGGAAAGACAATTCAATCTGAACTTAATGTCATATACCTTCCTATTATGCGGGTGTACAAAAATCATTTCAATAAGTAGAAAGAGAAATTCTGTGTGTGCAAGTTTCTCGCTCTTTTTTCCCCAGACGGTCAAGTAATGGATGGACACTGGAGCAGTGCGATGAACAATCACATGGAACACAACAACAGTAGGTAGAATTGCTGCACTGAATAATCTCTATCTTGTGATTAGAACCCAAGATTTTAGCACAGATTGCTACAATAATGTAATTTTTACACTGTGAGAGTTTGTGTTTTGTTTTAAACAGGGATATATAATGCACATTTGACCTATAAGTAGCACTAGAATTCCAGGACTTGGCTGTATTTTCACTGTTAGAGTTTGTTTTCCCAACAGAACAGCTATGGGATATAGAACATGGGGATTCAAGAAGCTCACTACTTTTTGTGAATACAAGAGGCTTTAGAAAACATAGGTGAATAGATTGGTCTCACTTTATTTGTGCTGCTACGAGGATACATATCTAAGGACTAACGCTACAAGTTATTTCTATTTGTCAATATGTAGTAAGCCACAAATGGGGCATCCTGTACATATAAAATATCCCTTCTTTGCAAAGGACAGTCAGTTGTTGGAAGGGTTTGTCACAATATCCAAGCCTGTCATTGACCAATAAATTCCTCAATGATTTGCCACTCATAAAGGCAGAAATGTTAGATTGTTTATCTGTACAGGGCACATTAAAGTCCATTTGTAAAATGGAATGGTTATTTTTAATTGCCTTACACACTTGTTTACTGTTGGGTGAGTAAGTGGACAAAATATCAAACTTTTATTAAAATCCTCTTCCATTAGTTCTTATTACAGGTCTTGTATCCACTGCTTTGTGCAATTCTTATGTACGGATGTGAAAATTTAGACCCCCTTACATATTATTGACAGGCACATCTCCAGTAATATGGATGCCTAAATGGGTCCTAATGGGGACCTTGTGTCTTAGCTCTGCTTATGTAACCCCTGTAGTTCTCACAGTGTACGCTAGATGGCAAGAGTCACGCTTGTAAAAAGTGTAAAAATTGTTGCACGTGTAAAAATTATTGTGTGTCAAAATTATTTTGACGCCCATTGACTGCAATGCATTTAGCAGATTTTTCACCGTTTCACAAATTTTTGCAGAGAACCAGAATGGGACAGATTCACCCATCACTATTGTATAAATGTTTTATGAATGATTCAACTCCAATGCGGTCCCCATGCAGTGTTGAACTGGGATGCCAGGGGCCCACCAGAAAACCTTAGACCTTGGGCCCACTTTCTAAACTATTATTCCTTCTCTTCTCACTCAACCTCTTTATTTTCTTAGTCGTTTATATATACTTACTCTATCTTTCCATTATTAAGCATTTTTCCGATAAAGAAAAAGGGAATGACCATGAAATAGGCCAAATGGTAAGAAGCAAGAGGCCCATTGAAGCCTGGGCCCACCGAGAGTTTTCCTGGTATCCCAGCAGGCAAGTCCAACAATGTCCCCATTTCAAATTAGAAATATATAATTAATATATATAGCTACAGTAAAGACCCAGCTCTTCAAGTTCAAGTTACCTGAAAATTCTAATTAATTGAGTTTTCCGCAGAAAATCGCTCAAATTATTCGAGTTTTGAGCAAAACCCTCTGAAAAAAACGTCATCATGGAGGCTATTAACATCTTTAAATGGTTCAAGAGGCCTCTGCCATTGACTCCTACATGATCTAGGCAGGGTCTAGATGGTGTTTTTCAGATTCTAGCTATTTCCAGTGTCGGGGTATAATAAATCTCAAAAAATTCTAGTTTTATTTCAACACAAAAATGTGAGTCTTAACCAAAATATCTACTCAAAAACTCGAATTTTCATGGAAAACACAATTCGAACCATAATAAATAACCCCCTAAGTGTTATGTTTCTGTACTTATGGTCATATGCATGTCAGCTTAGTGAGATCAGTATGGATGGAAACTGGAGAACTTAAGGGAAAAAATGATTTATTGCTGATACAAAATTATAGCTATGGATCCAGTACCGATGGGGTTAAGTAGTAGTATTTTTCAGACAGACCATTGCTACACCTTAATCAGATATGGATTTTAAACTCCTATTATTTATGATCACTTGTTTTTTGATAGAAGCCAAAATGAAAAAAGAAAAAGGGAATGACCACTTGTTCTATCAAAAAACTATTTATCAAAAATAATAGGAGTTTAAAATCCATATCTGATTAAGGTGTAGCAGTGGTCTGTCTAAAAAATACTACCATTTCTATACAGCTGCTTGTTTAACTTTGTGAGGACTGTAGCCTCCAGCAATTCATGGGCTCCTAATTCCCTTTTTCCCACCTTCAAGGTTCCCTAGAGACAGGAAGCTATACAAGCTCCCAGGCATCTATCCAAATCTGACAGATGCAATTTGCAAGTCAATCTGGGGCTTTTCTCAAACTTTAAACTGGTGATTGAGCAGTTTATTGTATACTGGTTCACACAGATAGCGTGTGTTAATTGTGCTAACACAAACACCTATTATCGGAATAGACCAAAGGAAGTGCTATTATTAAGTGGCAATGGGAGAAAATTACAGCTAGTTTAGTGATTAATTTACATAACTAAGTACACCACTGCTAGAAAAAGAATTTGTCCACTTATGTTTATACTGAGAATGAAATATGAAGGAATGTGTTTCAGTAGTTAATTCAATAAGCATCTAAGTACTCTGGATTTAACAATGTAAAAATTCCCATAAACCTTACATTACTATTATAATACAACATTATACAAATATAGTACATATATCTGAAATTCTTGGTACCCGGAGTTTTCCAGATAATGAGAGAGTGAAAAAAAAAAGTTTTTGGATTGTAAAATTGTACTGCTGTATTTCAGAAATTTTGGGGGGTTTCGAGATTATAAATTTGCTTGCAAGCTTTCTGCCATGAAATTTGCTTGCCAGCTTTTTGCTGTGCATTTACTTTATATTTATGTATCCATTTAACTTTACATAGTTGTATTGTTAATTTGGGTTGAAAAAAAAGATAACTGTCCTTCAAGTTTAACCCCTCCAAATGATCCCCTGCACACACAAATAAGGAATAGCATGCACTGGCTGAGAATGCTGAAAGATTATTGATACTGATTCTCTAGTTGTTACTCTTTTAACATAAGTTGTATAACACATAACTCTAGGAGGCCCATTTATCAAAGCTCGAATTTCGAATTCATGTGAATTTCTTTTTACTCTAATAAATTTGAATATACTCAAAATTCGAATGGGAGGTTAATTAAGAAAAAATTCGAACGTTGAGCGAATAATACCGATTTGAAAACTCGAATCAAGTTTTTTTTCTCCGAAAAAAACTCTAATGTCAGGAAGGCTATTAAGATCTTCAAATGGGTCACTGGACATCTGCCATTGACTTCTACATGAACTCGGCAAGTTTTAGGTGGCGAATAGTCGACTTTGAATTGTTCCCAGGGTAAAGGCTTGATAAATCTCGATTTTCAAAGTTAGAAACGAGTTTTGACCAAAAATACAATTCGAAATTTGAATTTACTATTCGACCCTTAATAAATTTGCCCCCTGATGTCTATTTATGTTCTCTGCACTGAGAGTCCAAGTTTTTTGCAGCAAAACTGTACAGGGAGTAGACCTGACTGTTAAGCTTGTTATGTTGTAAAGATAAATTGTGCTACCCGACAACCTGGAGCTAACAAAAATGAAGTATAATAATGCTGCAGAAAATAACTTGAGTAAATCAGGCATAGATGGAAAGATTAAAACAAACCGCAATCTCTCGTTCTCATAGGAAAATGGTTTTAGACCTGGCACATTCAAATCTGCTAGGGGTCATTATGGGAATGAAAAAAACAGGAGATGCTTCAGTCAAAAGTTAAAAGCCCCCTGCCCTGGTGGACCCTGGACATATCCCCCATTTGCCTATTTATTAAAAATGGCCCTTCCAATCTGACTCACAGCTGCTATCTCCAAAAGCCAGACTTAAAATCTGCTGGCCACCTTAAAAAATCATCATCTGAAATAATGTCATCATAGAGACAAGGTGATGTCATCAGAGGACAGGAATGGTGAAAAATTAGTAAAAGAAACTTAAATCGACATCCAACCTGCAATCACTATATCCACATCATATGGGCATTCACACAGCATACCCACTAACCAGGGTGATAGGTGTCTTGAAACCCAAATTCAATAAGGGACTAGAATATCAATAGGAGAGGGTCTGAATAGATAAATGAGTAATAAAAGTAGCAATAACAATACATTTGTAGCCTTACAGAGCATTTGTTTTTAGATGGGGCCAGTGACTGCTATTTGAAAGCCAGAAACAGTCAGAAGAAGGTAATCAGCGTGGCTTTATGGACATGTCAGACAAATCTTGAAAAAATGGCAATCTGGACAGCTAAGTGGCAAATGAGATTCAATGTTGATAAATGTAAAGTCATGCACCTGGGATGTAAAAATATCCAAGCCACTTATACTCTTAATGGGACTGCACTAGGCAAATCCATAATGGAAAATGACCTTGACTTGGGGCAGCTGGGAAATTGACAATATGTCTAGCCCCATGTCAGATTTCAAAATTGAATATAAAAAAATCTGTTTGCTCTTTTGAGCTCTTTTCAGTGCAGAATTCTGCTGGAACAGCACTATTAACTGATTCATTTTGACAGTATTTTGACACCCCATGACAGTATCCCTTTAAGGGGTGATATGATAACTATGTATAAATATATAAGGGGATCATATAATAAACTCTCTAATGCTTTATTTACCAATAGCTGACACAAGGTCACCCATTCAGATTAGAAGAAAAGAGGTTCCGCTTAATATTCCTAAGGGGTTTTATTTACAGTGAAAGCTTTGAAGATGTGGAATTCTCTCCCTGAACCAGTTGTACTGGTTGATGTATCAGATAGCTTTAAGTAGGGGTTGGATGGCTTTTTAGCAAGTGAAGGAAAACAGAGTTATGGAAGATAGCTCATAGTCAGGCCCGGACTGATAATCTGTCCGATCGGGCATTTGCCCGATGGGCCGCTCCAGTTTGAGTAAAGTGGGCCGGGGAGCCTGCAAATAGAAGCTGAGAGCCACCGAATGGGAGTCAAACCTGAAGCCGGACACGCAATGATACAGACTCGAAGCAGAAAGCGATCATGTTACCAGTAAGAAAGAGGCCAGTGCGGGGTGGAGCCGTATTGCAAGCAGTGAGAGGGGAAACTCAGCTGAGGCCGTCAGTCAGCTCACAAGCAGAGCCGGGTGGGGCTGAAGTCGGTGCATCTCCAGTCGCTTGGGGATTGGATAAACTCGGAGGGGCAGTCCACTGTCAGGCTGGATGGTGGAGGGACCCATATCTCAAATTTGTAGACGGCAAGTTGTAAATAACCAAGTTTATTTTACTACCGACACATTCCTACAGTCACTCATCCCCTCCCCGATGCTGTCAGTTTAGCGTGAGTACAGGCTTTAATTTAAATGCAGCTATTCCTTGTTCTTTTTTTATGTTTGCCTACCCCAAACACTCCCATAATATATAGCACCCTTTTGGCTCATCTATGGCCCTTCCTTTCTCTCACAAACATGCCATTAACCCTTTCTTACATTAACCATCCGTGCTTTATTTTTTTTTACTTGCAAAGACAAATCTGCACCTCTGCACTATCCCACTAATCTCATATACGTATAATAATCCCATATAAATGTGAATAGGTTGGAAATGGATGTTTCAAAATCTCTCGTTTCTGTGGATTACTTATTACTACACTGGGGCACGGAGTTTTTAAATAAGTCCCAGCTTTATAGAAATGTGTCTGTTCAACCTCAGTTCTGAGTGCTACAGCCCTGAATGGCACTTTTAATAACTGCGCATATATTTATTGTTGTCTCTATAAGGGTTAATTTTAGGGAAGCACACATTGGTCATTTGCAGTGAGCCCCTTAATTTGGGGACTAGTAGTAGGCCTTAGAACAGACACCGTGGTTGCCTCTTCTACACTATTGTATGCCACAGCGCCAGATACAGTACCAGGAGTGCATGTGCCCTAGGTTATGCTATCATCCAATGATGATAGCACAACCTTGGACAAAAGCTCTCCTGATTGGCCCGTTGCCCAACCTCATCTCTACTTTGAAGCTGCGGTGCCTTGGCCAGAATGAAAAATTGCCATTGGAACAAGGCCCCCTAGGAAATTTGGTCCCCAAACACGACTCAAGCCAGATGATAATCTGCCACTGCACAGCAATTGCCACCAAATAGGAGCCGTATGGGAGCCAAAGAAGAAGCTGCTGTCACCAATGGTCTTTTTTTCCCCTGATCACCATATTTTTTTTTTTTGTTTTATGGGGGGCCGACCATCAATTTTTATTTTTTAACTTGATGGGGGGGGGGCGACTGGCCACAAAAGTTGCACATTTATATGTGGGCTGCTTAGATCTTTTGCCAGGGCTGCTTTTTACTCCCAGTCCGGCCCTGCTCATAGTACAAGTTGATACAGGGACTAGTCCGATTGCCATTTTGGAGTCAGGAAGGAATTTTTTCCCCCTCTGAGGCAAATCGGAGAGGCTTCAGATGAGGTTTTTTGCATTCCTCTGGATCAACTGGTAGATAGGCAGTTTAAAAAAAGTAAAAAGGTTGAACCTGATGGATGTGTGTCTTTTTTCAACCTAACTTACTATGTTACTATGTAAATAAGTAAAAAAAAATGAAGACCAATTGAAAAGTTGTTTAGAATCAGGCATAAATATAAGTATGTATTGCATGTTCTGTGATTAACAGAATTTGCATAAAAAAGGTCATTAAAGGAGAAGGAAAGTTGTAATCACTGGGGGTGCCAAATGTTAGGCACATACTAGTGATTATAGTCGCTTACCTAATACCTTGGCCTAGTGCTCCTGTTAGCAGAAAACTGCACCAGTCCAGGGTGCTTCTGTGTGCACCACAGAGCAATTTTCTTCTCTTCTTCCATCTTCTTCACGCTGGGTATGCATGCAAAAGGTTGGCTCCTTCATTCTATTGTGCACGCATCAACGTGGGACCAACAAAGAATAGAAGTGGAGGAAGATGATTGCTCTGTGGTAGTGATGGGCGAATGTAATTGCCAGGCACGAATTCGCGGCGAATTTGCGCGATTCGCCGCCAGCGAATAAATTCGCAAAACGCCCGTGAAAATTCGCGCCGGCGTCAAAAACGGGCGCCGGCGTTGAAAAACCGGGCGCCGGGGTCAAAAACGGGCGCCTGCGTCAAAAATGAGACGCCGGCGCTGTTTCGCAAATTTTTCGCAAATTTCGTGCGAAATTCGCAAATTTTTCGGCGAAGCGAAACGGCGCAAATTCTCCCATCACTACTCTGTGGTACTCATACATAAGTACCCCAGGCCGGAGCAGTTTTCTGCTAACAGGAGAACATACTTTAGGTACTAGATAAGCTATAATCCTAATATTTGGCAACCCCAGTGATGTTACCTTTCCTTCTCCTTTAACTCAAGAGATAAGAGCATGATTTTGCCTCTTTATAGATCTATGGTAAGGCCTCAGTTTGAGTATGCAGAACAGTGCTGAGTCCCGGTACTTAAGAAGGATATAATTAGTTTGAAAAGAGTGTTCTTGGACATGAATAATATGCAAGGCTTTAGGTAATTTAATATGTGTTTTATATATATATATATATATATATATATATATATATATATATATATATATATATATATATATATATATATATACATACACATATATAATATATTATATATTTATAAATATGTGTGTGTGTGTAGGTCTGTATGAGTATGAGTATAAATGATAGTAATTACATTTACAAATAACTTTACAAGTCATTGAAAATTAATGAGATTTTCTTTATTAAACAACATTTTATTTTTGGTTTGGAAAGGCTAAATCATAAACCAGTTCACAAAATTAAAATGAGTACATTTCAAATGCAAAATTGGAGACATTAATATGAAGCATTAAGCATATTTCATCTTTTGTAGACCTGCTGGGCATGAGGGAAAAAGGAAGCAAATGACAAGTTAATAATAATGTGCTCAAGGAATGTAGCAGTCTCTCAGGTTTAAAATATTAAAAAATGTGAAAATCAGTGATATAGGAACAGGTCAAACATTTCACAAAATGTTAAAAAAAAAATTCTCACATTTTGATTTGGCGCTAATTTATTCTTCCATCTGGGGCAACTTGGTTTTTACAGCTGCATGCTGAATTATTATTAACCAAAAAATATAAAATCACGCTTTATAGCTTGATTTTCCAATTGACTAATACACAAAATGTTGGGTTTTTGTTTTTTGTTTGCTATAACAAGAGAATCATTTGGACACATAAACATACTATACCTCTGTGAGGATGTGCATAAAATAGACCAAGTCAACAGGCTTATGTAGAATGCAGGTAACAAGCAATACAAACCATAAACTTGTTTATAAGAACTGAAAACATATACAGTCATATGAAAAAGTTTGGGAACCCCTCTCAGCCTACATAATAATTTACTCCACTTTCAACAAAAAAGATAATAGTGGTATGTCTTTCATTTCCCAGGAAAACCTGAGTACTGGGGTGTTTTCTGAACAAAGAAAAGCAGTATTCAGTTGTATAAAATAAAATGAAATGTTAAAAACTGGCTATGCAAATATTTGGATGCCCTTGTAATTTTGGTAATTTGAATGCATGTAACTGCTCGGTGGCATCACCAAATTGGTTGGATTAGCTTGTTAAGCCTTGAACTTCATAGGTAGGTGTGTCCAATCATGAGAAAAGGTATTTAAGGTGGCCAATCACAAGTTGTGCTTCTGTTTGACTCTCCTCTGAAGAGTGACAGCATGGAATTCTCAAAGCAACTCTCAAAAGATCTAAAAACAAAGATTGTTCTATATCATGGTTTGGGAGAAGGCTACAAAAAAGCTATCTCAGAGGTTTAAACTGACAGTTTTAACTGTAAGGAATGTAATCAGGAAATGGAAGGCCGGGTCTGGCAGGCCAAGAAAAATACAGGAGCAGCATATGTGGAGGATTGTGATAATGGTTACAGACAACCCAAAGATCACCTCCAAAGACCTGCAAGAACATCTGTATGGCAGGGTGATGAGAAAGAAGACCTTTCTGCACTCACGCCACAAACAGAGTCACTTGTTGTATGCAAAAGTTAATTTAGACAAGCCACAAGCATTTTGGAACAAAGTGCTTTTGACCGATGAGACAAAATTATAGTTATTTGGTCATAACAAAAAGCGCTTTGCATGGCAGAAGAAGAACACCACATTCAAAGAAAAACACCTGCTACCTACTGTCAAATTTGGTGGAGGTTCCATCATGCTGTGGGGCTGTGTGGCTAGTTCAGGGACTGGGGCCCTTGTTAAAGATGAGGACTGATGAATTCAACCCAATATCAACAATTTCTTTAGGATAATGTTCAAGCATCAGTCACGAGTTGAAGTTACGCAGGGGTTGGGTATTCCAACAAGACAATGACCCTTAACACACTTTGAAATCTACAAAGGCATTAATGCAGAATGAAAAGTACAATATTGTGGAATGGCCATCACAGTCCCCCGACTTGAATATCATTGAAAATCTATGGGATGATTTGAAGCAGGCTGTCCATGCTTGGCAGCCATCAAATTTAACTGAATTGGAGAGATTTTGTATGCACGAATGATCAAAAATACCACCATCCAGATACTCATCAAAGGCTATAGGAGGCGCCTAGAGGCTGTTACATTTGCAAGAGGAGGCTTAACTAAGTATCGATGTAATATCTCTGTTGGGGTGCCCAAATTTATGCACCTGTCTAATTTTGTTATAATGCATATTACATATTTTCTGTTAATCCAATAAACTTTATGTCACTGCTGAAATGCTACTATTTACATAAGGCATGTTATATATTAAAAGGAAGTTGCTACTTTGAAAGCTCAGCCAATTATAAACAAAACTCCAAAGAATTAAGAGGGGTTCCCAAACATTTTCATATGACTGTATATGTTCTTGAAAAAAACAGAAAGGGGAAAATAAGCTTATCACCATTCACAGTAATGTCACATAAGATTGTTTTTAATTTTTCAAAATAAAGTCGTTTGTGTTTATATTAAAAAAGAGATAGATTAGAAGAGATTGTTTAAATCAATATTGTCTTGTCACATAATGCTCATTCATCTGTAACACAGCAAAAAGGTGAGTTTGACATGACTTCTGTAAAATATGAGGGAATTTCAGGGCAGCCAGTATCATTATAAACAATCTAGAGGGGGACAGTGTTCTGGGAGAAGGGATCCCAAGAGAACTCAAAGGTTTTAAGCCACCAACTGAACCATATTTAAACATAGACAGCATTTTCCAAGACCACAAGGTCATCTTGCTGGGAGATGATCAAGAAAAATCAGGTTATGGTTTCTATGGCTTCAGTCTCTGGAGAATGTCTCTCAAGGCATTTTATATTGATTTTAAACAAAGACACATTGTTAGAGACACTGTGGATTTAGTAAATAAAGTTTTTAGTACTTGATCTTATAACACATCATATATTTTAAAATATATAATAAAATGGCATTGTATGCACAAAAGACAATATTTTTTCCACCCAAACTTTAGGTTAAGGTGCCTGGGTAACGGCACCATGAGAAATCTCCACTACAATGGGTAACCTCGTTCCACATTTTCCTGCAATGAACCATATTGTTGCATGTAATTTTTTTTATACACAGTGATCTGAATGTTAGTGAAAAGAAAGACATTTTGGGAGATTTGTTACCCATGGTAGCACAGGATTCTTGTGGGCGACAAATCACCGCATGTGTCATTACCCTGAAATGCTGTTATCATCCTTTGAGTCTTTCAGTTCAAGGGCTCACACATATACCGTATTATTATAAAGTCCATGTCTTGCTAAGAAATGTGATATTGCAGGCTATTGCTTTTACCACTGTAGTGTAAGTGACTAATGTGATAGCTGTAAATTCCGTCACTGCAGGATTGGAAAATGGTTTTACACACATTTAACAATATTGCCTCAGATACAGCAGTGACAGTCTGGTAGCTGACTATATCTGGAGTTGGACTAAGTAGAAGTATACATCTAGATCCTAAGGCTAATTGTATCATTTTTTTTCTTAATTACCATAGGCTGTGGCATTTCAGCTAAGCCTTACTTTATTTACTTTGCCTGATATGGAACCATTTGTCACAAATGGGGGATTGGCAGCTCACTCCTATATTTATGCATATATATACAGAAAACAGATTTTTTTCTGTCCCATAATGTTATCTTCTAAAAAGTTAATGGCTTTGTTAGGGGAATAAATATAGCTTCTAAATTATGACATGCAGATTGTTCACTAGATCCTTCATACAAAAAAAAAGTATATTTTGTAGCAAAACACAGTAAAGCAGCTAACAATATCTATTCAATTAGTTTAATTTATTAACACAATATAAAGATAAACCCATAGCAAAATCCCAGTCTGTGCTACAAAGAAAATTCAAATTTAAATTGTAAGCTCTTGTGAAACTTTAAGACCCCTGTTTATTACAAATTAATGTACACCACTGTGTAACTTGCTGGAGCTATAAATCACTGATGATGATTATTAAAATCACATTTCTATGTTCTACTAAATGTAACACCTATTTGGGCCATACAGAGTTAATTCACCAGCTAGTGCACTAGAGCATGGGTTACACGTGACTCTAACACTTCAGGCTAGGGCCTTCGCTATATGGAAGATTAAAGGTGCGGTGTAGTGTAACTACAACTCCCACAGGCTACTGTGCAATAACAAAAGACTTGGGCGCCAGGTGGTTCTTAATAAAACAGGAACAAGGTTTATTGAACTATGCACTAGGCAAGTGACATCAGGTTTCTACTCACGCAGGAGTTGAGACAATAGCATATAGAGAGTTCACACAGATCTGCAGGCAGGCTCACCTAGAGCAGACACAGGCTGACACTCCCTGGGAACAGATTTGGCAGGTATCCCACTTCACCCCTGCGACATATTCCAGTAGTAGTCTCTGGATCAACCTCAGGGCAATCATCTCTCCTGATTCCCTCTCTGCTGGGATCCCTATACTACAGGCAATATGGCCTGGGAATGATACCTCCAATCTATCAATCCTATGTTGGAGCTCAGAACTGCTCTTTCTCTCTAACCTCTCTGCCTTTCTCTCCTAGAGAGACTATGACAAGTCTGCCCTATTATATCTATTCCTCATTCACGGGGTTGCCTGGTCCCTGAGTTGGACACATGCCTTCTTCTGGGCCTTCTGTACTCAGTCCCCCTGAGCACACCCAGCTGGATCAGCATCCAGAGGCGAAAGAGGAAGAGGCCACTCCTTACACACACTATAGTGCAGTGTAGCAGGAAGCTGTCACACCTCTCCTGGCAGATTACTCTAAGAAAAAGGGTGGGGGCCTTAAAGCTGCAGGACAGATTAACCTGTAGGGGCCCCTACATAAACTTACCCCACAAGCAACTTCTTTCTAAACTAAGGTCTGTTGGGCTTAATGAAGTTGTTTGCACATGGACAAAAAAATTGCTACAGGATCGGGTACAGAGGGTGGTTGTTAGTTGTACACTCTCTACTTGGAGTAAGGTTCTAAGGGCTCTGTATTTGATTCACTTTTATTGAACTTGTTCATGAATGACTTAGAAGAGGGTATTGTAAGCAATGTATCAGTGTTTGCAGATGACACAAAACTATGCAGCCCAATTAATTCCATCCAGGAAACTGCATCCTTGCAATAAGATCTTGATAAACTGGCAATCTGGGTGGCTAAGTGGCAGCTGAGATTCTTTGTTGATAAATGTAAAGTCATGCACCTGGGATGTAAAAATATGCAAGCCACTTATACCTTTAATGGGACTGAACTAGGAAAATCCATAGTGGAAAAGAGATCTTGGAGTCCTTGTAGATAATGAACTTGGCTGTAGGAAACAATGTCAGTCTGCAACTTCTAGGGCAAACAAGGTCTTGAGCTGTATTAAAAGGGGCATTGATTTGCGGGAGGATGGGGTTATTCTTCCACTGTACAGAGCAGTGGTAAGGCCCCATTTAGAATATGCCGTACAGTTTTGGTCTCCAGCACTCAAACGAGACATTAGAGAGGGTCCAAAAAAGTGCAACCAAGCTGGTAAAAGGTGTGTAAAATCTCAGCTATAAGGAAAGACTGGCCAAGCTGGGGTTGTTCATGCTGGAAAAGAGGCGCTTAAGGGGTGATATAACTATGTATAAATATATAAATATAAAAGGGGATCATACAATAACATTTCTAATGCTTTATTTACCAGTAGGTCCCTCCAGCTGACATGAGGGCACCCATGTCGATTAGAACAACGGAGGTTCCATCTAAATATTTGGAAGGGTTTCTTTTATAGTGAGAGCTATGAAGATGTGGAACTCTCTCCCTGAACCAGTCGTACTGGCTAATGCGATAGCTTTAAGAATGGGTTGGATGGCTTTTTAGCAAACTAGGGGATACAGGATTATGAAAGATAGTTCATAGTACAATTGATCCAGGGGCTAGTCCAATTGCCATCTTGGAGCCCGGAAGGAATTTTCCCTTCTGAGACAAATTGGAGAGACTTCAAATTTTTTAGTTAAGGCAGGTTATTAATGATGGAAGTGTGTCTTTTCTCAACCTAACTTACTACATTACTATGAACACAAACCAAAAAGAATTTTGATACCACAAAAAGTTGTGTTCCGGTTATCCCTCCCAATAACTAATGTTTCACAGACCAATGTGGCCTCCATATGTTCAATACTCTTGTCTGTTCTGCTACCAAGGAAAAAATGCTTTCAGGAAGATATATATGTATAAAGAACAACAACAATAGCAGGAAGTGTTGGACTGGCTTGCAGTGTTGTTGAGATTTTTCCCGCTGGGCCCTGGCGTAACTGGGCCCTTTGCCTTTCTAGAGCACAGAGCATTAAAGGGCATGTATAGGCAAAAAAATAAAATGCCATTTCTATTTTCTTTAATGAAAAAAAATCCAATATCGCCAATATACTTTAATTAAAACATGTGTACCGTTTTTATAAGAAGCCTGACTGTATGCAGTGAAATTCACCCTTCGTTTTACTTGCTCTGAGAGCTGCAGTTAGGAGAATTCAGACAGTCCCTTAACGCTGTGCATAGGCGGATTTTCATTAAGGCTAGGGGAGGCTAAGCCTCCCCGAAGGTATCTGAAACCTAAAACAAAAAAAAAATAAAACCTGCTTCCTTGCTGCCCGCACTGTTCCTTTAATCAGCAATTGAATGTTAAGGTCCTGCCTACAAACCCGATGCTGAAGAGATCATTTGCACTCTGATATATGGATATTTGTGGGTTTGCAGCTTGTCCAATCAGAGCATAGCTGACTTTACAGACAGGAAAATGGACCAACCAGGTACAGAGTAGGCGGGGCTGGGAAAAGTTCACTGATTGAAGGCATGGCAGAAGGAAGAAGCTGAACTATCGAACTGGGCATATTTGCAGCAATTTTCAATACATTCACAGGTACAATATACATTCTGAGGCACTATTCCACCAGCTCAAATAAATAATGTTTTGTTTTTGCCAGAGGGGCTGCTGTAAGATGCCATAGACAGTCACTATTTATTGGGCTGGTGGGGGATGTTTGGGCTTCTGTGGAATGCCAGGGCCTGTTTTGATTCCTAGTCTGTACCTGGCATGGTGTGCCAGGAGCCACTGTCTCCCAATGAGTATAATGTGCCAGGAGCCACTGTCTCTCACTGAGTATAATGTGCGAGGACCCACTGTCTCCCTCTGAGTATAATGTGCCAGGAGCCACTGTCTCCCACTGGGTATAATGTGCCAAGAGCCACTGTCTCTCACTGAGTATAATGTGCCAGGAGCCACTATCTCCCACTGAGTATAATGTGCCAGGAGCCACTGTCTCTCTCTGGGTGTAATGTGCCAGGAGCCACTGTCTCTCACTGAGTATAATGTGCCAGGAGCCACTGTCTCTCACTGAGTATAATGTGCCAGGAGCCACTGTCTCCCACTGGGTATAATGTGCCAGGAGCCACTGTCTCCCACTGGGTATAATGTGCCAGGAGCCACTATCTCCCACTGGGTATAATCCATATGGTGTTTTACTAACCACTGCCATACATTGTATATAATGTGAATCTGACATTACCTGTAAAGGGCACCAGTCACACTGAATTTGGTTGGCTGGTGGGAGCTATTTTTTTTATTAGTTCGCACCTTTGGATGTGTAAAAAAATTCCGGGTGACAGGTTCCCTTTAAGTTAGCCAGTATATGGCCAACTTTAGCCTCGCCAAACAAAAAAAATCACCCTCCGCCTATGCCGCTGTGCAGGGAAGCGATCATACTTTCAAATGATAAGGGGAGCCCCCCCCACCTTACTTCCCAGAACTCGAGCAGCTTTGTTTGTTTACCTGTAACAACTGTGTAGATTTGTATCCACAGACCCAGTGCAGTCTATATATTCTGATTATTAATCAGTCTTGCTCTATCGGCTTCTGGCAGACATTATTTGACCTGTGCTGTTTTGATCATTTATGACGATCCCTGAAGCACAGACCACACTGAGCATGTGCATAGTCTTGGTATTGCAAAGATGTTTAACAAAGTTACAAGATGACAGCCCCCTGCGCCAACTTTAAAAGCATAAATCATTTGTTTAATTGGGCTTCTGGTGCAGTAAATTCAGGTTCATATTTAGTATACAAAATACAGCATTTCTAACATTATTCTTTTAGATTTTAGTTGCCCTTTAACTCTTTTTTATGTCGTGCTTGTATTTTCATTTATTCCATGAAAATACAGAAAAGAGTTAGATTAGGATTCTATGATCGGGGTCATAGAAAAGACAGAAGCTAAATGTATTGCCTCAGATAAGCAGAAGAGTCCAGGGAGGCTGTTATGTATATACAGTTGGAAGATTGAATTTCCTAGAAAGAATTTGCACATGTAAATGGGAGAGTAAGAGCTAATATATCCCCCAAAACAACCATATAATCGAGGTTGTAAGCAGCACAGGCCACTGTAATGCTATCTGTGCTATTTTCTACTTTGCTGTGTTTGCTTACACAGCTTGTACTAGGGATGATGCCTATACTAGCAATAATACAACAAACAGAGCACACAGGATTCAGTCCACGCTGAATTAATGTTTTGAAAAGTATGTTTTGGAAAACAGGGTCTACTTGGTTATATAAAGTAGTTAGAGTAAGCAATGAATATTTCAAACATGGGGATAATGGTATTTTTTTTAGGAAGAAGAAAATGTTTTTGGACACTGGCTGGAGGGTCCTTGGTGCCCCAGTCCAACACTGGTGGCAGGAACCATTCTAAGCTTTTTTGCTCGTCATGTCCCAGGTCCTGAGCATTCTGTATAAAAGGTCCCATACCTGTATCATCTTCTCCCTTACCTTTTTTTGTTGGGGTTCCTCAAGGTTTTCTCATCCTGCCCCTTATATTTTTCTTTTTATACTTCCTTCCTTGGCAAACCAATAAACTTATATGGTTTTCAATGCCACCTATATGCTAATTATACTCAGATCTGTTTCTCCTTTCCTGATCTCAAACCATATGTGTATATATATATATATACTATATATGTATATATATATATATATATATATATATATATATATGTATATATGTATATATGTATATATGTATATATGTATATATATATATATATATATGTGTATATATGTATATATGTATATATATATATATATATATATATGTATATATGTATATATATATATATATATATATATATATATATGTATATATGTATATATATATATATATATATATATATGTATATATGTATATATATATATATGTATATATATATATATATATATATGTATATATATATATATATATATATGTATATATGTATATATATATATATATATGTATATATGTATATATATATATATATATATATATATATATATATGTATATGTATATATATATGTATATGTATATATATATGTATATATGTATATGTATATATATGTGTATATATATATATATATATATATGTATATATAATCTAGCCGTGGGTTTTGTATATAGTGATAGTATAGCATGCAGAATGCTCCCATTAAAGCCATAGGCTTGAAGGGTTTTTTCCAGATATGTAAGGGCCCGAAGGCGCAGTACAAAGTATTGGACCAAGGAGGAAGCAATTAGTCCAACCATTTCGAAGTACAAAGGGATTAAGCAATAGAGTGGTCAAAGTCCAGGCAAGGGGTCAGTTCAGGCAGCAAGATACGGTGATCAGAAAACAGGCCAAAGTCTATAACAGGAATTCAATATCAAAGAGTCAAAACACACCCATGAACGAGTGTGGAATTTATATGTGGGCAATGTTGACAGTCCTCTGGCTCCTTAAATAGGCCTTCTTTGGCACCAAAAATGTATGCAATGATGTCATGATGCTGGTGACCTGACACTGACGTTCCGATGTCAGTGCCAGTTCTGACGCCAGCGTCCATTCCGCCGCTGGCATCCAATCAGCTGGCGAGATGGTGCTAGCGTCACAGCGCTGTGACCAGGAGGAACCACATGGGGAGACAAGGCACCGCCATCTTGGATCAAGGAATGGCGTCGGTAAGTTGTTTCCCTTACAGTACCCCCTTCCTTATGGGGGGCCTCAGGACCACCATGACTAGGGCTTGACAGGAACTGCTTGTGAAACCTTGGATGAGAAGAGGAGCATGGATAATAGACTCTCTCACCAAGGAGCATTCCTCAGGACCAAACCCTTCATTCGACCAGGTACTGTAGGACACCTCTGGAAACCCAGGAATTCAGAATCCACTTTACCTCAAACTCCTGATGGCCATCACCAAGAACAGGAGCGGGAGTAGAAGAAGAAGAGGAAGAAACTGAAGAAGTTGCTGGCTTGAGAAAGGACACGTGAAAAACATTTGGAACCTGCATTTCCAGAGGAAGCTGCAGACGACCCGCCACAGGGTTAATGATTTTGACAATTGGAATAGGGCCAATGAACTTGGGACAAAGTTTGGGAGTAGGCACTCCCAAATATTTATTGTAGACAACCAGACTTTATCGCCAAGATTATATTGAGGGGAAGAAACTCTTTTCCTATCAGCAAATCTCTTTTGAGAAAGAGAACTCTTCTCCAAGTAGGTCTTCGTGGCATGCCAGATAGCAGACCATGAGCGGCTTGGTCATTGGCAGCTGGGACATTTGTGAGGAGAAGATCTTGAGGAACACTAGTGGATTCTGACCATAGACACAGAAGAAGGGGGATCTTTCAGATGAAGCGTGCAGCACACTGTTGTAGGCAAACTCAGCCCAAGGGAGGAGGTCTGTCCAGTTGTCCTGACACAAGGACACATGACAACAAAGAAACTGCTCAAGTGCTTGATTAACCCTCTCTCCAGCACCATTGGACTGAGGATGGTAAGCAGAAGAAAATTGAAGAGAAATGCTGAGGGCGTTGCATAAGGATCTCCAGAACATAGAGACAAATTGGGAGCCTCTATCGGAAACAATCCCAGCCGGAAATCCATGAAAACATAAAATGTGTAAAATTAATAATTTGGACAGTTCTATGGCCGAAGGTAGTTTGCATAGAGGTATGAAGTGGGCCATCTTGCTGAATCTGTCGATCACAACCCAAATATCAGTGTGCCCAAGGGAAACAGGCAGATCCACAATAAAATCCATCGCCAAATGAGTCCATGGTCGAGAGGGTATGGGAACAAATGCTACTCCCATGGGAGTATCAGAAGGTGCAGAAGATTGCGCTGCTAACAACTGAGAGGCCATGGAGGGAAATAACACAGCCACAATATTAGCTGGAGGCAAAATGGGTTCAGGACCCTCGGAGCTGCGGTCTTCAGGAACAAAGCTTATGGAAAGTGCATCCGCTTTCTTATCCGATTTCCTTTTCCTGGAACCAAGACGGAACTATGATGATAAAGTTGAATCTGGAGAAGAAGAGTGCCCACCGAGCCTGTCTGGGATTTAGCCGTTTGAGTGTTTGGATGTATTCAAGGTTCTTGTGGTCAGTGAAGATTGATACAGGCACAGAAGAACCTTCTAACAGCCAGCTTGACTGCTAGTAGCTCACGTTTTCCGCCATCATAATTTTGTTTCAGAGGTGAGAAAAAAGAGCAAGGATGCAATTTTCCATCACTAGGGAATCTTTGTGACAACACAGCTCCTGCCCCAACATCAGAAGCATCAACCTCAATAAAGAATGGCAGAAGGACTGAGGATTGGAGCAAATGAGAAGGATTCTTGAAATGTCTTGAAAGCTTGTAGAGGCCAGCATTGAGGCTTATCCCCTTTCTGAATGAGAGACAAGATCGGAGTAATCTTAGACGAGAAACCCTTAATAAATTGTCTGTAAAAATTGGCAAAGCCAATAAATCTCTGAAAAGCTTTGGTGCTGGTGGGAAGAGGCCAGTTTTGTATTGCAGAAACTTTCGCTGGATCCATCTCGAAGTCTTTCTGGGAAATAATATACCCCAGAAAGGGGATTGTGGGGGTCTCAAAGATGCATTTTTCCATTTTAGCGAAAAGAGAATTCTTCCTCAATCGAGAGAGGACCTCACATACTTGGAGCCAATGTTCTCTTAAGTTCTTAGAGAAAATTAGAATATCATCCAAGTACACAACAACACATTGGCCTAACAAGTCCGGAAAATGTCGTTAACAAATTCTTGGAAAACCGTGGGCGCATTACAGAGTCCAAAAGGCATCACTAGATACTCGTAGTGCCCATCACAAGTGTTGAACGCAGTTTTGCATTCGTCTCCCTCTTTGATACGGATGACATTATATGCCCCTCGGAGGTCCAGCTTGGTGAAGAGACAGGAACATTTGAGTTGATCAAATAACTTGAAAATGAGGGGGAGAGGGTAGAGGTTTTTCATGGTGATCTTGTTTAAGCCCCGGTAGTTGATGCAGGGACGTAGACTACCTTCTTTTTTCTCGACAAAGAAGAATCCTGCTCCAGCAGGAGAGGAAAAGGGCGGATGAATCCTCTTTGGAGATTCTCCTGGATGTACTCCTTAATTGCTTTAGTCATACGACTAAAAAAAAATTGAATTTCCAGCTATTTTTTGTGTACTTCGACTAGGGAATAGTCCAAATTCAATTTGAAAAAAAATTCAAAAATTTGAATTTAGAAATGTATCATGTACTGTCTCTTTAAAAATTTGACTTCGACCATTCGCCATCTGTTATGTTTTAACCTTGTATGTAACGATAGATCTGGGAAGCAAGTTATTGCTTAGTACTTTTGCAGTAATGTTTGTTAATTACAAAAAGCAGCTAGAGTTAGTACTCTACGTACTCTGTCAATCGGCAAACACTCCTGTTTTTCGTTTGGCAAAATTTCTGTAAGCATGTCCTATATGAATTGCAGTAGCCCCTCTGCTTTAACTTGCTCTGGAATACCTCTCAGTCTAATGTTATTTCTTCTATTCCTGTCTTCCAGGTCTGCCAGTTTGTTAGTCAATGTACACACTTCATCGTTTAGCATACTATTTGCATTCATTAATATGTTATGAGAACTCACCAACTACGCCAATTTCATTTCCAGGTGGTCTGTACGGTTTCCCAGAGATTTCACCTCTTGGGGTAGTTCAGCTACAGCCTGTCTGGACTCTGCCCGGAGATCAGTCCTGTGGCAGGGTAATCTGCCTTTGATGGCTTGTATTTGCTAATGTTTGCACCTCTGTTTGCACTGTGGATTGCGCTGCTACTTTATCTTTATCCCTGAATTCCGGGCTGCTGCAGGGGGAGTCAGCGCCATCTTGGGTAAGTAAACTCGATTTCCCATGTGTTTTGGGAAAAAACGCTGTCATCTTGGGTGGTGAGGTTTTCTTCCTCATTCTGCCCATGTTCACCCGAGTGTCTGCATCGGCTAGCGGAGCAATGTCGGCAACTTAATATCAGCCTGATAGCTGATTTTAGCTTCTCCTCTAGCGGAGTTCTCTCTCGTGCGGCTCACCTCATTGGCACTCGGCTCCACCCCCGCCCCGGCAATCGGCTACGCCTCCGCCCCACTAAATTCATTCTGCTATACAGGTTGCCCTAAACTCTACATCAGGGGTGCCCAAATGGTAGATCGGGATGTACCAGTAGATCTTTAGCTGTTGATCAGTAGATCTCAAGATGCTGTTTCATGCTTTACATTCAGATATTTATTACATTAAGGTTACATAATGAATAATTGTTTGTTAAATATAACAATATACATTTTCCCAAAAATCAGTATTTAAGTAATATTTTCCATGGAACAGAATGCTTACAATGCTTTTATGGTTGTAGATCATGATGGGACAACAACAATAAAAGTAGACCTCGCATTAGTAAAGTATTAGCACTCCTGCTCTACATTGTTCTTTTATCTTTAACCCTTTGCCTGCCAAGCACGTACGGCGTACGTGCTGGCAGGCAAATGCTCAGGCTGCCAAGAACGTACATTGTACGTTCTTTAGCAGCTGAGCGCTCTCTCTGCTTCGGCGGCTTTTGCCGCCTCCGCAGAGAGTGGGGAGAGAAGACAGCCCCCTAGGCAACGAGGCTGGGGGGCTGTCAAGTCGGATCTGCGACTCGATTGTCGCAGATCCGACTTCAAAGTAGCAGACGCATCGCATGGAGCGTCTGCTACTACACTCACCTTCTTCCTGCCTGCAGAGCCGCCCACGCACTTCCTGCTGCGCAGCAACTCTGCAGACACGCTGCCAGGACTCCTCCAAAGAAGACAGCGATTCTCCTGCTCCAAAAACGGTAAGTGCACGTTTTTTTACACACTTACCTGCACCTACACATACTTACAGTACATTTATGCATTTTAGTAAAGATTGGAATTTTTTTAAATTTTTTTTTTTTAATTTTAGCACACTTGGTCCCTTTTGTACAGTTATTTACACTTATTTACACTTATTTACATGTATTTGCACACTCAGATAACTTTTATTAGTGCACAAATATGTATACACAAACAGGTGTTTTTTTTTTTTTTTACGAATTCATTATACTGTTATCTTTTGTTTTTTTTGCCTAAAAACGTGTTATTTTGGCAGCGTGACTATTGGATAATCGATTTCGGCCACTAATTACGCTGTCAGAACAATTATTTTGTTATTTCATTGATTTACGCTATTTTTGTGGTTTTATTGCAATTTTATCCCTGCATTATTGTTCCCTATGTATCTTTAGTATCGTTTTGCTGTTTGGTGCTTTGGTATAGAAAGATAGATTTTACTTAGTTTGATCCGCCAAATATGTGCTTTCCAAAAATATATGGGTTTCTGGGGGTCTTTTTACAGTTTGGGGGTCTTACGGCACATAACGTACAGTTAGGGTTCTCTTTTCTGCAGCTTAGTTGGCTAGCGTGAAAATTCATAGTTACGTTTTTCATTTGGGGTCCATACACAACACATACTTTGGTAAATCTATACATATTGGGCATCAAACTATTTATTAGACCTCTGACGTCCATATTTAGAGAGATTTTTCTTTGTACGTAAAACATTGTGTCCGATAAATGCGGCAAACTGCAACATTTTTAGGCGATTTTCAGAAATGTTGTAAAAACCTATATGTTTAGAAAAGCTTTGCAGTTTGGTAGTTTCGTGTAGAAATACGTCGTTATCTTTGTTGGAATCGGCAGAATGTGTACTTTCCAAAAATGTATGGTTTTGGGGGGTCATTGCTGTTAGGAGGGTCTTGAGGCAAATAATATGAAGTCAAGGGTCTATGTTCACAGAAGGCGAATGGGCAGCGGAGAAAACTCATATTCACTATTTTTATTTGGGGTCCGCACATGCCAGCTGCCTTGGTATATCTATGCATATTGGGCATCAAACTGTTCAGTAGACCCTTGGCATCAATATTTATGGTGTTTTACAATTGTATGTAAGAAATTGGGTGAGATAAATGCGGCCAATTGCAATATTTTTAGGCGATTTTCAGAAATGTAAAAACAGTTGCTTTTATCGCCAAATTTAGGAAAGGCTTGCGACTTGGTACTTTGGAGTACAAAGACATGCATACCCAATTTGGATTCGCAGGAATGTGTACTTTCCAAAAATATATGGTTTTATGGGGTGAACGCACTTTTTTCTACCTTTGCCCCCCCAAAACAATGTAAATGTGTTGATTTTGCAGTACCTGAAATGACAGACCATATGGGGGTCTTTGTTTTGGGGCCCCTATACGCCACGTGCTTGGGTACACCTATACATATTGGGCATCAAACTGTTCAGAGGACCCCAGGCTTTCATATTTGGGGTGATTTGTCTTGATACCTAAAAGTATGTGGGTAACACAATGCTGCAGGGTCGAAATTTTGAAGTCATTTTTGGAAATGTCCCCCAAATCACCAAATTTAGGAATGGTTTGCGGCTTGGTACTTTGGAGTACAAAGACATGCATACCCAATTTAGATCCGTGGGAATGTGTACTTTCCGAAAATATATGGTTTTCTGGGGTGAACTTACTTTTTTCTACATTTTCCCCCCTCAAAACAATGTAAATGTGTTGATTTTGCAGTACCTGAAATGACAGACCATATGGGGGTCTTCGTTTTGGGGCCCCTATACGCCACGTGCTTGGGTACACCTATACATATTGGGCATCAAACTGTTCAGAGGACCCCAGGCTTTCATATTTGGGGTGATTTGTCTTGATACCTAAAAGTATGTGGGTAATACGATGCTGCAGGGTCGAAATTTTGAAGTCATTTTTGGAAATGTCCCCAAAATCACCAAATTTAGGAATGGTTTGCGGCTTGGTACTTTGGAGTACAAAGACATGCATACCCAATTTAGATCCGTGGGAATGTGTACTTTCCGAAAATATATGGTTTTCTGGGGTGAACTTACTTTTTTCTACATTTGCCCCCCTCAAAACAATGTAAATGTGTTGATTTTGCAGTACCTGAAATGACAGACCATATGGGGGTCTTCGTTTTGGGGCCCCTATACGCCACGTGCTTGGGTACACCTATACATATTGGGCATCAAACTGTTCAGAGGACCCCAGGCTTTCATATTTGGGGTGATTTGTCTTGATACCTAAAAGTATGTGGGTAATACGATGCTGCAGGGTCGAAATTTTGAAGTCATTTTTGGAAATGTCCCCAAAATCACCAAATTTAGGAATGGTTTGCGGCTTGGTACTTTGTAGTAGAAAGACATGCATACCCAATTTAGATTCGTGGGAATGTGTACTTTCCGAAAATATATGGTTTTCTGGGGTGAACTTACTTTTTGCTACCTTTGCCCCCCCCAAAACGATGTAAATGTGTTGATTTTGCAGTACCTGAAATGACAGAACATACAAGGGGGGGTCTTCCTTTTAGGGCCCCTATATGCCACGTGCTTGGGTACACCTATACATATTGGGCATCAAACTGTTCAGAGGACCCTAGGCTTTCATATTTGGGATGATTTCTCTTGATACCTAAAAGTATGTGGGTAATACGATGCTGCAGAGTAGATATTTTGAGGTGATTTTTGGAAATGTCACCTAAATCACCAAATTTAGGAATGATTTGCGGCTTGGTACTTTGGCGTAGAAAGACATGCATACCCAATTTGGATTCGTTGGAATGTGTACTTTCCGAAAATATATGGTTTTCTGGGGTGAACTTACTGTTTTCTACTTTTGCCCCCCCCAAATCGATGTAAATGTGTTGATTTTGCAGTACCTGAAATGACAGACTATATGGGGGTCTTCATTTTAGGGCCCCTATATGCCACATGCTTGGGTACACCTATACATATTGGGCATCAAACTGTTCAGAGGACCCTAGGCTTTCATATTTGGGGTGATTTGTCTTGATACCTAAAAGTATGTGTGTAATACGATGCTGCAGGGTAGATATTTTGAGGTGATTTTTGGAAATGTCACCTAAATCACCAAATTTAGGAATGATTTGCGGCTTGGTACTTTGGCGTAGAAAGATATGCATACCCAATTTGGATTCGTTGGAATGTGTACTTTCCGAAAATATATGGTTTTCTGGGGTGAACTTACTGTTTTCTACTTTTGCCCCCCCCAAATCGATGTAAATGTGTTGATTTTGCAGTACCTGAAATGACAGACTATATGGGGGTCTTCATTTTAGGGCCCCTATATGCCACATGCTTGGGTGCACCTATACATATTGGGCATCAAACTGTTCAGAGGACCCTAGGCTTTCATATTTGGGGTGATTTGTCTTGATACCTAAAAGTATGTGTGTAATAAGATGCTGCAGGGTAGATATTTTGAGGTGATTTTTGGAAATGTCACCTAAATCACCAAATTTAGGAATGATTTGCGGCTTGGTACTTTGGCGTAGAAAGACATGCATACCCAATTTGGATTCGTTGGAATGTGTACTTTCCGAAAATATATGGTTTTCTGGGGTGAACTTACTGTTTTCTACTTTTGCCCCCCCCAAATCGATGTAAATGTGTTGATTTTGCAGTACCTGAAATGACAGACTATATGGGGGTCTTCCTTTTGGGGCCCCTGTATGCCACGTGCTTGGGTACACCTATACATATCGGGCATCAAACTGTTCAGAGGACCCTAGGCTTTCATATTTGGGGTGATTTGTCTTGATACCTAAAAGTATGTGGGTAATACGATGCTGCAGGGTAGATATTTTGAGGTGATTTTTGGAAATGTCACCTAAAGCACCAAATTTAGGAATGGTTTGCGGCTTGGTACTTTGGCGTAGAAAGACATGCATACCCAATTTGGATTCGTTGGAATGTGTACTTTCCGAAAATATATGGTTTTCTGGGGTGAACTTACTGTTTTCTACTTTTGCCCCCCCCCTAACGATGTAAATGTGTTGATTTTGCAGTACCTGAAATGACAGACTATATGGGGGTCTTCCTTTTGGGGCCCCTGTATGCCACGTGCTTGGGTACACCTATACATATCGGGCATCAAACTGTTCAGAGGACCCTAGGCTTTCATATTTGGGGTGATTTCTCTTGATACCTAAAAGTATGTGGGTAATACGATGCTGCAGGGTAGATATTTTGAGGTGATTTTTGGAAATGTCACCAAAATCACCAAATTTAGGAATGATTTGCGGCTTGGTACTTTGGCGTAGAAAGACATGCATACCCAATTTGAATTCGTGGGAATGTGTACTTTCCGAAAATATATGGTTTTCTGGGGTGAACTTACTGTTTTCTACTTTTGCCCCCCCAAAACAATGTAAATGTGTTGATTTTGCAGTACCTGAAATGTCAGACTATATGGGGGTCTTCCTTTTAGGGCCCCTATATGCCACATGCTTGGGTACACCTATACATATTGGGCATCAAACTGTTCAGAGGACCCCAGGCTTTCATATTTGGGGTGATTTGTCTTGATACCTAAAAGTATGTGGGTAATACGATGCTGCAGGGTCGAAATTTTGAAGTCATTTTTGGAAATGTCCCCAAAATCACCAAATTTAGGAATGGTTTGCGGCTTGGTACTTTGGAGTACAAAGACATGCATACCCAATTTAGATCCGTGGGAATGTGTACTTTCCGAAAATATATGGTTTTCTGGGGTGAACTTACTTTTTTCTACATTTGCCCCCCTCAAAACAATGTAAATGTGTTGATTTTGCAGTACCTGAAATGACAGACCATATGGGGGTCTTCGTTTTGGGGCCCCTATACGCCACATGCTTGGGTACACCTATACATATTGGGCATCAAACTGTTCAGAGGACCCCAGGCTTTCATATTTGGGGTGATTTGTCTTGATACCTAAAAGTATGTGGGTAATACGATGCTGCAGGGTCGAAATTTTGAAGTCATTTTTGGAAATGTCCCCAAAATCACCAAATTTAGGAATGATTTGCGGCTTGGTACTTTGGCGTAGAAAGACATGCATACCCAATTTAGATTCAGGGGAATGTGTACTTTCCGAAAATATATGGTTTTCTGGGGTGAACGTACTGTTTTCTACCTTTGCCGCCCCCCAAAACGATGTAAATGTGTTGATTTTGCAGTATCTGAAATTACAGAACAAACGGGGGGTCTTCCTTTTGGGGCCTCCTATGCCACGTGCTTGGGTACATCTATTCATATTGGGCATCAAACTGTTCAGTGGACCCAGGATTTTATATTTGGGGTGTTTTACATTGATACCTAATGATGTGTGGGAGATATGTTGCTGTAGAGTGGAAGCTTTGAGGTCATTTTTCAAAAAATTCACCAATTTCTATAAAACACTATAACTTTAGGAAACAATTGCAACTTGGTGGTTTGGAGTACAAAGATATTTCTACCCATTTTTGATTCACCAGAATCTGTTCTTTCTAGTAATGGGTAGTTTTCTTGGGTAAACCTACTGTTAGTGGAATGTTTGGCCTTGAAATCAAAAGTATGCCGTTTGGGGAGTGTTGCTTTGGAAATTTGGTTGTGTACTGCTTGTAGATTTTGAGCTATACAAGTGAGAAATCTCCATAAAACTATATATATTTGGTATTGTCGCGTTCAGGAGACATAGACCTTTCTAAATCAGCTGTGTTCTCGTACGTAAAATGAATGATGTTTCTGATATATGTGATTGTTCTTCGTGCAACATGATTTTTTTCATTTTATTTGACACTTAGAATCCAATATTTTTTTAGAGAAGTAGAATTACACCAAAATTCTTGCATATTGTGAAAGTTCAGGTTGTCCTGAAAAAAACAATATATTGTTTTCCTGGGTTAACTAAAAGACCACCCCAGGAAAGGCCCTTAAAGTGAAAGAGTGCAAAATATCTAAAAACTGCTTGGCAGTAGATGTTCGCATCTAGGACAAAACGGCTGGCAGGGAAAGGGTTAAATCTGGATCTCCTCCCAAATGAAAATGTATGGACTATTAAGATACATTCCTTCCCATAAAATAAAAAAGGTGCAAAAGTGCACAGTAAACTGTAACTAACTGTAAGTGGGAAATGATTAGAAAAAAGAACAGATGCAAAGATCTTTAATTATATCATTGATGCTGTGGCAAAACTAAGTAGTTCAGAGTGATATAAAATGAATGCATTAATTGGCCAAGAACATTATGCCAGTGGTAAATACTTTCAGGCTACTATCTTGCGTATTGCTAATAAAAAGGTTTGCACAGCAAAGATTTTAAAACACAGATGTAGTTTAAAATATATGCAAATGCTAAGTGTCTGCATTATATCATTATCTCAGAAAAGATACAAGTGCTATATTTCACTCGGCATGTGCTCAACCTGAGCTAACATGTATTATGTAAAATAATTAGCACAATTAAATATTAACAAGAACAGAATAGTGTATAGAACATGTTTCCTGTCTGCATATGAACTAAGAAGTTTATACAACACCAAGTGTAATAATTACATAGTAAGTTAGGTTGAAAAAAGACACACCCATCAAGTTCAAACTTTTATGTCTATATATGACCTGCCTAACTGCTAGTTTATATAATTATAGTGTATAATTATATAATTATAATGTAAGATTATTCTAAAGCAACATGGCACACATGTGCAGACGGTGCTGCGCGGCACAGAATTCTTTTTTTTCCGTAAAAACTGAATAGTGGGAGAGGGGGTCTGACCCGGCGGGGGCCCATGGTGCTCGGGGCCCCCTGGGTTTTTTCCTGGTGTCCCGCCGGCCAGTCCAACCTTGCTTCAGATTCACTTCTGGATCATCGCTGTTGGGATTTTCTTCCATTTAACCACAAGACCAAGATTGGGCATTGATGTTGGGAATCAGGCCTAAATTGCAGTCAGCTTTCCAGTTGGCTGGAGATCAGGGCTCTGTACGGGACAGTGAAGTTCTTCCATTTCTAGCTCAACAAACCCATTTTGTGTGGACTTAGTTTTTGTGACCCAAAAGGTATTATGAAAAGAGCAATGACTTCTATTTGAAATACTGGATACTATCTGTGAGTGCAATTAGAAACTTATGGCATATGTTCCCTATCATAATTGTCTTACCAGTATGTAGGTTTAATTATTATTATTATTATTAACATGTATTTATATAGCGCCAACATATTGCGTAGCACTGTAAAGTAAATGTGATTATACAACTAAATCACATGAATTATATAAATAGAACATATGGAGTAACATACATCACAATCAATACCAGTACAAAAAGGCGAGGAAGGCCCTTTGCATAGGCATACACTCTGAAGAGAAGGGAGTAATACACAAGGTGTGGGAGTGGGCAAGATCGAATTAAGTGGGTGAGAAATGTGGTACTGTATGTGGTGTTGCGTTTGGTAGTTAAGCAGAGTGAGGGTAGGCTTCTCGAAAGAAGTGCGTTTTAAGAGATTTCTTGAAAGCAGAAAGGTTGGGAGAAAGTCTGACAGACCGTGGGAGAGAGTTCCAGAGGAGGGGTGCAGCCCTTGCAAAGTCTTGAATGCGAGCATGTGAGGAGGTAATGAGAGAAGAGTTGAGCAGCAGGTCAGAAGAGGAGCGTAGTAAGTGGTTGGGTGAGTATATATAGATGAGTTCAGAGATGTAGGGTGGGGCAGAGTTATGAAGTGCTTTGAAAGTCAGTGTCATTAATTTGATTCTTAAAGGTAACGGAAGCCAGTGCAGGGATTGACAAAATAGCGCAGCAGAGGAGGAGCGGTTGCTGAGGTATATGAGCCTCGCAGCAGTGTTCATTATGGACTGGAGAGGTGACAGTCTCTGGAGGGGAAGGCCAATTAAAAGAGAGTTACTGTAGTCTAGACGTGATATGATGAGAGAGTGAATTAGAATAGAGAAAGCGGACAGGCAGGAGGAGACACGAGTTAGGAGTTCTGGGTTGAGATCAGGAGATGAGAGATAGATCTGAGTATTGTCAGCATAGAGGTGGTAGTGGAAACCATACGAGTTGATTAATTTGCCGAGGGAGGAAGTATAGTGGGAGAATAGTAATGGTCCCAGGACAGAGCCTTGAGAAACTCCAACTGAAAGAGGTAGGGGAGGAGATGCTACTCCATTGTAGGAGACACTGAAGGCACGATTGATGATCTAAGAAGAGAACCAGGACAGGGCTGTGTCACGAAGGCCAAGCGAATGGAGGGACTGGAGAAGGAGAGGGTGATCTACAGTGTCAAATACGGCTGAGAGATCAAGCAGTATTAGTAGTGAGAAATAATTGTTGGCTTTAGCAGTTAAAAGGTAATTCGTTAGTCGAGTCAGGGCAGAGTAGGATTATACAAATATCTGAAACTTATAATGTGTTAAAGGGGTTTGTAGAGTGAAGTGCTACAGGCCAGCTGGGTCTGATTAGCCTCAGGTGGCATAATCAGTAGTCCTTAAAGGGTAAGTAAAGTCAAAAATAGAATAAGGCTAGAAATGCTGTATTTTGTATACTAAACAAACTTGAACCTACTGCACCACAAGCCTAATCAAACAAATGATTTATGCTTTCAAAATTGGCCACAGGGGGTCACCATCTTGTAACTTTGTTAAACATCTTTGTAAGACCAAGACTCTGCTCAGCGTGGTCTGGGCTGCTTAGGGATCATCATAAATTATCAAAACAGCATAAATCAAATAATATCTGCCAGAAGCAAAACCGATTAATAATCAGAATATACAGACTGCACTGGGTCCTGTGTTGTCATGTAATCTAATGTGGATTTTATAGTTTTTGTATTGTTTAATACAAACTTTCTCCAACTCTGCAGAACCAGTGGCTGCAGCAAACTAAATCCTCCAAATAGAATCCCAGTTTATCTGTTTAAATCTGGCTCCATGATATTTGTCCCTGCAGCTAAAGTTGGAAACAGTAGGGGATGTAAAGACAAAAATAAAATCCAATACAAATCTCTACACAGCTGCTTGAGTTCTGCATGGCTGGGAAGTAAGGCGGGCGGTCCCCCTGCTATAGGTATGATTGTTTGTAGAGCAGTTGGGGACTGTCTGACAATTCCTATCCACATCAGTAAATGAAGGGAGAATGTCATTGCATACAGTCAGGTACACATTTTTTAATTAAAGTATATTAGAGACAGGTTTATTTTTCATTAAAGAAAGTAAAAATGGGATTTTATTTTTTTGTCTTTACATGCCCTTTAAAATCCAGGCTGATCAGTCTCTCTGGATCTCTGACTGAGCGAGAAACCCAGTGTATAGAAGTCTATACATACGTGTACACCCAGTTACACTACTCAGAGGTCTGTAATATTGCTGCAATTTTCTTTTTGCTGAATTGTTATTGCTGCTGAAAGCTATTTTTGTTGTTTTTCTTCTAATTTTGGTTCTGTACATAACCTCAATGAATTTTAAATTAAACAACCCAGATGCAGTTGAACTGCAGACTTTCATCTTTAATTCAGTGGGTTGAACATAAAGATTGCATACAAATGTGAGGAACTATAGCCTTTTTTGTAACACAATCACTTCTGACTGACTTGTCCCAGTGCCACTGGCAGCCATGCATGCCCAAGCCATCACACTGCCTCCGCCATTTTAGAGATGATGTGGTATGCTTTGGATCATGAGCTGTTCCACGCCTTCTCCATACTTTTTTCTTGCCATCATTCTGGTAGAGGTCGATCTTGGTTTCATCTGTCCAAAGAATATTTTTTCCAGAACTGTGCTGGGTTTTTTTAGATGTTTTTTTTTTTAAAACAAAGTCATCAGTTTCTGTTCTCCATTTGAGCCCAAGTACCCTACAGTAAGAAACCTATGTTCACATCCTCAACAATACCCTCTTGGTGACATTCTTGGGATTATACTGATGTATCAGTGATAGAGAAGGAAATCTGTTGAAACCTTCTCCTCAAGCAATCAAACCTTCCTTTAGCCACAGTAAAGTTGTTTGCCTAGTATGGTTGATAGGGTCAACTAGGCAGTTCTGTCACATATCTTACTGCAACATATTGCAGTGCAACAAACCCAGTTTCTGTATTCTACCATATATTATACTTTAGTAATAATCTCCTCCAATCAAGACTGATATTTTGGAGTTGTGGGCAGTTGGTTCAGCTAAACCAGATAATCTTAGTCCCTTGGCCTTCTTCTCATGCTGTAGGTGCTCCTTTGGGATTTTCATAACTGTACAGCTGATAGTTGGGAATTCTAACCAATTAAAGGGGTGGTTCACCTTTAAGTTAACTTTGTGTGTTACAGAATGCCCCAATCTAAGAAAATTTTTAAGTTGTCTTTTTTTTTTGTTTTTATTAATAGTTTTCCAAAGGTCAAATGGAGGTTACTGACCCCATCTGGAAAAAAAGCTCTGTATGGCTACAATTGTATTGTCATTGCTACTTTTTATTACTCTTTTATTCAGGCCCTCTCATATTTATAGCGCAGTCTCTTATTAAAATCAGTGAGTTGTGAAGTCTCTTGCCCCAGGTTGCACATAGGACTCACTTCACCCTGCAATAGTAAGCTTAGTTGACACAAAAAGCAATCTTTTTCTTTTTAGTTTTTCATTGAGGCCTGCGATAAGTTTACCCCAGAGAATGCAGTCTGGTGTTCTGACAAAATACAGGTTGCAGGTTTTTTTTATTTATTTATATTAACACTCCATAGAAACTCAAGCTGGTCTTTGCTTCGGTTTCCTCTTAAAGATTTGAGTTGGGTTTCCTCTTAAAGATTTGAGTTGGGTCCTCGATCACCTGCTGGCCCCACTGGTCAGCTCCCTCATGACCCCAAGGAGCACCGTCAGCTGACACGTGGCTGCTTGTGGGGTATAATCCTGCCCCCCTTCTTTTATGCTGATGCTGTTCTTCCTGAGAGCCTTCCTGCTGTGGTCCTCCAGTGGTGCTTGAAAGAGACTTTGCCTGTCCCCCAGGTACAACATTTACTTTTTGCACTTATTACACATTTGTTTTTTATCAAACTTTTCTTTTTTTTTTTGCTTTTTTCACTCCCCCCCCACTTACTGTTGTACACCCATATATTCACAAATATACACACACTTTTGCAAGTGTATACACCTGTATAATTATATTTATTTGCTGTCATTTTATCATTGTTGCATTTTCTGTGATTTTTTTTATTGAATATTCTGTTCTGTTTTGCTTATGTATATTTAGTATAGTCTGGCGGTTTGGTGCTTTGGCATAGAAAGATGTATTTTACTTTGTTTGATCCGTGAGAATACCGTATATACTCGAGTATAAGCCGTCCCGAGTATAAGCCGAGGTACCTAATTTTACCTCCAAAAACTGGGAAAGCTTACTGACTCGAGTATAAGCCTTGGGTGAGAAATGCAGCAGCTTCTGGTAAGTTTCAATCAAAAAATTTAGGGTTTCTGCTCCCATTGGAAGTGCTGGCGTCTCGTTTTTGGATGCCGGCGACCATTCTTGGACTCCGGCGAATATTCTTGGAGACTATTTTTAGCCGCCGGCGACTATTCTTAGGCCGGCGACCGTTTTTTGCGCTTGACCCGAGTATAAGCCGAGGTAGAGTTTTTCAGCATATTTTGGGGGCTGAAAAACTCGGCAAAAATGTATGGTTTTCTGTTTTTTTTTTCTTTACAGTTTGGTGGTCTTACGGTACATAACGCTCAGTCGGGGCTCTGTTTTCAGCAGCGGAGTTGGCCAGCCTAAAAATTCATGTGCACGTTTTTCCTTTGGGGTCCGTACATACCACATACCTTGGTAATTCTATGCATATTGGGCATCAAACTGTTTAGTAGACCTCTGACATCCATATTTAGGGTGGTTTTTCTTTGTACGTAAAACATTGTGTGAGATAAATGCACCAAACTGCAACTTTTTTAGGTGATTTTCAGAAATGTTGTAAAAACCTATGTTTAGAAAAGCTTTGCAGTGTGGTAGTTTGGTGTAGAAAGATGTCTATCTTTGTTGGATACATCGGAATGTGTAATTTCCAAAAATATATGGTTTTGAGGGTTTTTGTGCTGTAAGGAGAATCTTGTGGCACACAATACGCAGTCACAAATCTTTGTTCACAGAAGGCGAATTGGTAACGGAGAAAATTCATATGCACTATTTTTATTTGGGGTCCGCACATGCCAGCTGCTTTGGTATATCTATGCATATTGGGCATCAAACTGTTCAGTAGACCCTTGGAGTCAATATTTAGGGTGTTTTACAATTGTATGCAAGAAATTGGGTGAGATAAATGCGCCCAATTGCAATATTTTTAGGGAATTTCAGAAATGTTATAAAAACTGCTGCCTTTAGGGTAGCTTTCCAGTATGGTAGTTTGGAGTAGAAAGACATAATTACATATTTTTGATTCGTCAGAATGTGCACTTAACAAAAATATATTGTTTTGGGGGCCTTTGTGCTGTTAGGCAGTCTTGTGGCACATAATACGCAGTCAGGAGGTTTTTTTTGGAGTGACTGGATGTCTAACATAATAGCCAGAACACTACTTCCTTCTTTTCAGCTTTCTCAAGTTAGTCAGAGACTTGAAGGGGGGCCACATGGGACATAACTGTTCATTGAGTTTGCATTTTATCCTCAGTATGCAGCTCAGATTCAAAAGCAAACAGTTGACCCATGTGGCTCCCCCTCAAGTCACTGACTGCCTTTGGAAACCAAGAGAGCTGAAAAGCAAGAAGTAATGTTCTGGCTGTAATGTTAGACATACAGTCACTCCAGCCTTTATACATTACATTTTTTGGTAACTAACTATATTAGATACATTTTCTATTTTGCACAGGCTATTTACCCAGTTTTTATTTTTACACTGAACAATTCCTTTAAGGACATTATTTTTAGACATGTATGATAAAGTATGAAATGTGAGCATAAGAAAAACCCTTAAGGATAATGCCATGGAGGACTGATTCTCAGCCTTCAGTTAAACTTAGGCTGATAATCAGCCCCCTCCATTGGCATAAGCCTTCTCCTGTGACTGCACCTGGAACCATTGCATTGGCTCAGGGGCAGGTACATGGAGTGGATCAGTGGCGAAGCACACAAGTATGTGATTATTTTAGCATCAAAATCCGCTTCATGCTCCTGTGCCCAGCTGAATATAGTTGTTTTGGGTGCAGTCACAGGAGAAGACTGATGCCACTAGAGGGGCTAAAATTGTTAAATTGTTCATAAGCTTAGCAGCAATACAAAAATAATTGTGCTGTAGTCATAAAATATACAAAGATCAGCCATTATTAAGTTTTACAATCTGCTTTTATAATCAAAATGTACAAATATTCCAGTTACCTGTTATTCACAAAAAGAAAAGGAGCATAAAAGAAAACACACCAAGGTATTGTAAAACAAAATCTGTATTCTCTGAGAAAAGAAAATTACAAAACAAAAAAGCCCTAAACAAACAAGGGACAGCCATTCTATAATACAATACTTAATTCTCATTTTGTCAGCGGAATCAGAAACGTGTGCCTCTAGCAGGAAAAAGTTTTACAAAGGGCAGTAACCAAAAACAACAAAAAAATCCTAAAGGAATGAGGGGATATTTCCCAAACTGTCACAATTCTCTTGCCTTGCTCCATTTTGGACTAAGTTATACATAGTAGATGCTCAGGTGCAGCCTGCAGGAGTTATTTTCCCATCAGCTGAGCAATGGTTTCGGTTTAGATAACCAGTGGTGGGGGGCACCAGAAACACCTGTAAAACAGAACAGTTAAAAATAAGTTTGTTTTTTAACTAATAGCATCTTTTGTTGCTTACTTTACCTGTGCTTAAACTACCTCCTATACCACTGAACAGTTCTTCAGGTTTACTAAAGTTATATTTAAAAAAAGTGGGTCAGTGAATTTAGGCATTGCACCCCATGGGGCTGAGCACTTGGAGGGTCATGGGCCAAATAGGACACGCCATTTTTTTGATAAGGATACAAAAGTACATATGGTGTTTACAAAAACTTTTACATATCGTATTATGATGCAAGTTTAATGCATTTCTCATGAGCAAATTTATCCACAGGAATTTGAACTGCTGTGGCAAAATCTCACCTTGTTGGAGAAATGGACTTGTTTTCAACCAGCCTATCAGTGAAACTCAGTCACCTGAGAACAAGTGGCCTCTGGGGTACTATCGTTCATATGATGTCCTTGCTACTCCACACTGATCCTGGGACACCAGGAGGTCCACACTGATTTCCTACAGACCTTCAGCAAGTTCCACCATCATGCCAGCCTGTCTGTGTTCGTTAAGTGGGAACCCTCCAATTTACTTGTTCTGGTATGGGTTTATCCTCATCCAAGAGGCTGTCTTTCTGGTACCCAGTTTTTACCCACCAGCAGTAACATGATCATTGTGCTCCCAGGCCTTACAGCTGAAGGAAGTGATAAAATAACCAAACTGCAAAACAGGATGCCGGCACTGACAGAATAAAGTGCAGATTTAAATATCCACTGGAAAAACACAACCCAAATTATTTAAATCTGCACTTTATTCTGTGTAGGATCCATTGAGTGCAAGCCTCCTGCTTTTGAATAGTCTTGTTTTTAGTAAAATTAAACAGAGATTCTCAACTTTAGGTGCCATGGAGCTGCAACCAAACTGATGGCTTGAAAGAATATAAGAGCCAATCCAGTAGGCAAATTGTGCGCAGTGGGACATTATACTACTAGATGAAAACAGTTTTGGACTGTAGTGATTAGTTAAACCGTAACAAATAGTTTAAAGGAGACATTTTATACAATATTCATCTTCAGATATATAATTTATCCTTCCTCAAAACATGTAATGATGCAGGAAAAAATGTTTACCTCCTAAAAATATCATACTAGAGTTGCAGAGAGAACCTTTCAAATCAGAGTCTAAGCTGATATGAGTGGGAGTCTCTCCCCATAGATGCCCAAATGGATATAATCTATAGCCCATAATACACTGTTGCACACTCCCTTCGTGTGTGTGTGTGTGTGTGTGTGTGTGTGTGCGTGTGCGTGTGCGTGTGCGTGTGCGTGCGCGCACACGCACACATTAGCATGTACTGTTATCCAATTCGACAACAGCAGCTGTAGGTTTGTTTCCCTGCTTGAATCATATACTGATCTGATATGAGGCGCAGGGAATTGCAGAAATGTTGATATTGAACAGTTTATGATCAGGTGCAGGGAGTTGCAAGAGAAAATGCAGCTGTTCTAGCATTGAATAACATTTAATAATGCATTCAGGGAGTTAACTAGGGAAACCTAAAAAATGTTGATTGCTTTTTGTATACAACAGGATATGTCAAAGATTATGGTATTTTTAATAAATTACACTTCTAACTTATTGTACGTACCTGCTACACATTGGCACCAGAAAAGAATAAAATACTTATACTAGTAGATTATGGTTTCATTGGAGAGAAACGAGCAATGGAGGGAGGGGAAAATGAACATACAGAGAGGTAGAGGAGTGAGCAATGGAGGGGGAACAGGGCAGAGAGGGAAAGATATGAGCAGCGGAGGGGGGGGGAAATGAGCAGGTTACAGAGGGAGAGGAACATGCAGTAAAGGGGAGGAACAAATAGGGCAAAGTTGGAGAGGAAAGAGCAGGTCAGGCAAGTGGAGGGTACTAGCAGGGCAGGCTGATCTGATCCGCGTGAGGAATGCAGGGTGGAACAGAACAAGGAAGGACCAAGTATAGCATGAAAAAAGCTGCCCTCCCAGTCTCTCCTTAGCAGATGCAGCTCTGTTACATAGGCAGAAGGTGCCAGCGAGACCTAAGCCATATACTGGAGACTCCTAGACTGGAACCTTACAGAAAGGGCAGGTCAAGCACAGTTTCCAAACTAATACAGAGGTATTTGACCCAAAAGGTATTAAAATTATTCCTTCTTTTTTACATTATTTTATGTAAATTTTCTATTTTACATTATTTTAGATAGTTTACTGCAGTGTAAAAATATAGTGTATGTCCCCTTTAAAAGTAAAGCTGCAGATGGTAAAAAATGTAAACATTTCAAAAACCACAAAAACTGAAAATAATATATATATATATTATTGATCGTCTCATTGTAAAGTAGAACTCATTGTCAGGTAGAATTTTGCCCCACTTTAAGGCAATAAAGATCTCTTCAGATCAACAGAAATGATGGGTAGAATGTAGATCAAGAAAATGCAAAATAAAGTCAATGAACAGTATTGGAGAAACGGATTATGCCTGAGCAATGCCTGAGTTAATGCTAGCTGCAGGTGAAACTCTGTAGGGAATATTGAAATAATTTGCTTTAGGCAGCAATACACATTCTAACCAAACAGTCTCAGGGGAAAGTAAACTCACTTAGCAGTCTGGCTCCCTCCACAGCTCACCACTTACTAGTACCCACATCAAAAAAAAGAGCAAATGGGAAGATGGGGAAGCCCCCAAGCTGCCATCAGGAGTTTTTACAGGTAATGAAAATAGGGATAACATAGATTAAATAAGCAATTCAGAGTGCTACATAATCATACTTTTGAAGGTGTTTTTCAATACACTCAGAAAGAGTCTGGTGCACAAAGCAAATACAATAAAAAAACTAGAGAAATCTTAACTTTCAACTTCTTGTATGCTATGTTTTAAAATATATATATATATGTCCAGATAGTACCTGCACTCTTTCCTTTGCTTTTCTCCGTGGGTGCTAAGGTCAAAGTAATGTATATCCTTCAAAATGGACCAGCACACCAAATTTTCAAATTTCCTTTATTGCCATAACACTCGTACATCCAACGTTTCGGCCCGCATTGGGGCCTGTGTTATGGCAATAAAGGAAATTTGAACACTTGAAAACTTGGTGTGCTGGTCCATTTTGAAGGATATATATATATATAGATATAGATATAGATATATAGATATATATATATATATATAGATATATAGATATATATATTCACACTCTGTGTTCCCACATATATGTCACTAAAACAGCAGAAATATACTCACCAGGAGTTGGAAGGAGACCAGGCTTTTCACCAAGCAGAGGGCGTTTTGGAGGAGGGTGTGGAGAAAATCCAAGGAGACCTGGCCTTTTAGCAGCCACAGCCAAGAGTGGTGGTGGTTTACCTTTTGGACCGGATAATCCTGTACAAAAAAATTGGATGTAAGTACATAATATCCCAGTGTCCATTCCATTTAGGGTGGTGGCAAACGGGGAGATTGGTTACCCAGCGTCAAATCTCCTCTACTGCGGGCAACTAATCTCCCCGCACTGCCTTCTTGCAGGCAGGAATATGAATCGCCGACGGGATCACTTTAGATTTCCAAAGTTGCCTCCTGAATCGCCCACAGTAGAGGAGATTTGTTGCTGGGCGACTTATCTCCCCATCTGCCGCCACAATATAATATTAGTACACATCTTACAAAGTTTTCAAAGGAGGGAAGAACTTAGTGAGGCACAATCAGCAATGGACCAACACAATCAGCCATTTTTAACTCCAGTAGGCACCTTTATGTAATTAAACAGATTTATCACATTTTTGCACTTCACTTAAAATAGCTGCTGAGCCAAGAGGTGCCAACCCTTTTTTTTCTTTTACAATAATATCATATCAGGCATACTGCAGTGCAAATAAACTGTAAAAACGTGCTCAAGCTTCTGGTTTTGCATGATGCCTATTTTCAGGTGTAAAAAGTCACTTAGCACAGGGAACTTTTACTCTCAGGAAAGGCATCTTAACAGATTTAGATGTGCCTACAAACATCTCAATATTATATACCTCAAAATTATTTGTAAAGGAAAAGCAAAGAAACACCGGGGTAAATAAAACAGGTGAGAAGAACAATAGTCCATACTACTCCAAATTCAGCAATTTATAGCCCCTTTAATAAAATAAAACAGTAATTAAAGGGATACTGTCATGGGACAAAAATTTTTTTTCAAAATGAATCAGTTAATAGTGCTGCTCCAGCAGAATTCTGCACTGAAATCCATTTCTCAAAAGAGCAAACAGATTTTTTTACATTCAATTTTGAAATCTGACATGGGGCTAGACATATTGTCAATTTCCCAGCTGCCCCAAGTCATGTGACTTGTGCTCTGATAAACTTCAATCACTCTTTACTACTGTACTGCAAGTTGGAGTGATATCACCCCCTCCCTTTTTCCCCCCAGCAGCCAAACAAAAGAACAATGGGAAGGTAACCAGATAACAGCTCCCTAACACAAGATAACAGCTGCCTGGTAGATCTAAGAACAACACTCAATAGTAAAAAACCCATGTCCCACTGAGACACATTCAGTTACATTGAGAAGAAAAAACAGCAGCCTGCCAGAAAGCATTTCTCTCCTAAAGTGCAGGCACAAGTCACATGACCAGGGGCAGCTGGGAAATTGACAAAATGTCTAGCCCCATGTCAGATTTCAAAATTGAATATAAAAAAAATCTGTTTGCTATTTTGAGAAATGGATTTCAGTGCAGAAGTCTGCAGGAGCAGCACTATTAACTGATGTGTTTTGAAAAAAACATGTTTTCCGATGACAGGATCCCTTTAAGGACTCATGTGTCCTGGCCTGTACCCTATGTGAAAGCTTCTGACTGAACTAGCATCTATGATCACGATGAGACAATACTGGCCTGGTGTTGGGAGAAGACCAGGTGTAGGACGTTCACGAAGAGATGGCTTGCCAAGACTCAACAGGGGAGTCCTTCCTGGAGTAGGAAGGAGAGGAGGTGGCTTGGCCAAGATATCCTTTGCAGAGCTGCTGTTAGATAGAATACTGGCTTTATACATGGCATTGACGTCTTCTTCTGTGGGGTCAGCCTGCTCAAACCCTATGTGGACAGTGTAGAATGTTTCACAAATGTATACCATCATTTATAGGTTTTTTAGGCCGAGTCTGCAAATACAGACACAAACTATATATACATGATACGAATATTTGCCTTCTCCCCACATGTTGGGAGATATTAAGTTTCTACCCAATCAAGGCTGTATTCCATAAAATCTATATAATCAAAGTTCAAAATCTATATAATCAAAGTTCAAAAGCAGAATTATACTATACAATTGCCAAATCTTTCTAAAGAAAGAAAAACATATATTTAACCAAATCTTACTGCCCACAGAGAAATTTGTGATAAGAGGGATACACACTACAGAGCTCTCCTCACCTGGAGTTGGAAGGAGTCCAGCTGAAGGTCTTTCCCCAAGCAGGGAAGTTTTAGCTGGTGTTTTGAAAGTGTTTCTGGCTGGGGTGGGAAGAAGAGGTGGAGGCTTGTCCAACAGGTGTGTGGAGGTGGCAGCATGCTTCTCATAGAGGGGTTTTGCTTCATTGCTGGTGTCTGCTTCCTCAAAGCCTGAGGTTTGTTATTAACATGTTAAGACGCAAATGAAAACATCAAATAATAAAGGACTATCAACTAATGAGTAGAGCACATTGCACAAATTACTAACACAGGGTCATCTGTTGGCATACAACATGACTTTGACAAATAAAGATTTGTTGGAACCATGTACCATAGCTGATGTAATCTAGAGCTCATATATTAAACCTAAAACAGAAACATGTTTGTAGCCCTGGCCAAGTCTTTAATAATTAAGTTCAGTCTTTGTTTATAGATTGATTTTGGTACATTTTGAAATTTGACTCACCATGTCACTAATATAATACCGTTCTGCGTAGCAATAACAAAGGTTGAAACCATCTAATAGCAAGTACAGGCAGGTCTCCGCCCAAAAACAGAAGAAGCACCAATTTAAAACTAGTACTAGCAGACAGCCATTTTGACCACCATTAGCGTTTCTTGCACAACAGCAAGCCCTAACAATAGATGGGAGCCAGCAAGAGCAGTTATTCTGTAATTTGACAACTGTTCTAAATCCAGACTGAACAAAGTTCTGCAAACAGCTGGTAGAGCAGGGATTGATATTAATATGAAGGGCAAGAAAGAGACTGCAGCTTATAAAGCACAATTCATGAGAGAATTGTGGGTTATAACGACAATGGCTTGCCGAATATGCTTGAGGAATACTATACATTGATTGGTCTTGAAAACTGTACGTTTCCCAATGACAGTATTCCTTAAAAGAAATAACAGTAACTATGGGACTCGCAGTTTACCCAATTACCTTGTCTCACTCGCAGTTTACCCAATTACCTTGTCTCACAACTACAGATGTAACTATCCATACTGGTTAAAGGGGTTGTTCACCTTTAAATTAACTTTAGGTATGATTACAAATGCATTATTCTGAGATAATTTTCAGTTGGTTTTTAATTTTTGTGGAATGAGTTTATTCATTTTTTTTTTCAGCAGCTCTCCAGTATGCGATTTCTGCAATCGGGTTGCTAGGGTCCAAATTACCCTAGCAACCATGCATTGATCTGAATAAAATACTGGCATATGAATAGGAAAGGACCCAACTAGAAAGATAAGTAATAAAAAGTAGCAATAACATTAAATTTGTAGCCAGAGCATTGGGGTTTTTTTGGGGGCTTTTTTTTTTACATAGGATCAGCTCTTGAAAGCTGGAAAGAGTCAGAAGAAGGCAAATAAGTAAAAACTATAAAAAAGAAAAAATGTCAGTGAAAGTTGCTTAGAATTCTATAATATACTAAAAGTAAACATAAAGGTGAACGACCACTGTAGGATGCTGTGGCTTAAAGCAAGTTTGCAAACCCAGTCAAAATGCATAGTTACCAAAACTGAAAAGAACGGTCATATCTTGAGCTGACTTATATGAAAGTTAACTAGACTTGGGTGATTGTAAATATGTTTTTTTATTGAGGCTTTATAGCTGCTTCCCAACATTCTGAAAATGCTCAAATTGCACGAAATTGCATTGGTATATTTTGACACCATTGCGCATTTTGAGTATTTTATCTGCAGCTATTATCAGCATCCACTATTGGTGGAGATCTTCTTATGTTTTGTTACCACAACAAAATAAGGAAGATGAAATGACAAATGTTTTACTAGTCTTACACATGATTTAATCTGTGCACTGATAATATGATTAACCACGTTCTCCTACCATTATCATTATTGGTAGCATGAAGATAATTTAAATGATTTCCATTTTTCTGTTCACTTTATTTAGCTGAATAAAAATTAGTCTTTTAAAAAACAATTATTATGCCATACACTGCCACAGTTCTCTGCCAGAGAGAATGCTAATACTGTAATGACCCACTACAATCCCATATGTGCAGTATTTAACATAAGGAATTAAACGGTCACTGTGAACATTAGGTGGATTTTGCCCAGAAAATGCACAGGCACAAGTGCTTTCTGGCTGAAATCTACCATGTGTGCATAGTGACATGCAAATACAAGTCATGTAAGTTATTGCACACACAAATCTGCACTGGACCATAGAAACGGTTTCCCAGCCTAAGAAGCAATCTCTACCAAAGTGATGTATGTATATGTATATATATATATATATATATATATATATATATATATATATATATATATATATATATATATATATATATATATATAAAAATAGAGGTTTTATTGTAGTTTTACAGTCTACCCCACATCAAGGCGTTTCGGTTCTCTCTGAACCGTCAGGATCTGATGACGGCTCGCGTTTAGGAGCCGAAACGTTGAATAAATCCACTTTTTTCTTCACAAGACCTATAAGTTCTGACTTTTTTGTTGGGTGTGTGTGTGTGTGTGTATCAGAATTAGAAAAGCGTCACAAATAGACAGTAATTGAAAAGAAAACCTATTTCTAGTAGTGAACTATCTGAAAACAACTGAAAAGTGTTGGAAGGTGAACAACCCCTTCAACAAAATGTATGTTATCTTGCTTGTTACCTTAGAGAGATCTACTTCAAAACATTTTCCAGGAAATATTGCTGGCTTCGATATCATTTCTCATGTTTGGTATACTAATAAAGTATTGGTTGAGGAGAGACGTCCTCAATTGTATGCAAAACCGAAGGAATTCTGGGAAGAGAAGCCCAGGATACTATATTACGGTTGCTATAGTAAGGCTAATAAATATTAAGGGCTAGTCCACACGGGGAGATAGGCACGCGTTTGCGGTCGCGGCGACAAAGCGCCGCGCCAGTCGCCGCGACCAGCGCAGGCGACAGTTTTGTATGGGCGCCTATGTAAAAACGCCTGTGCTAACCACACGAGGCGATGCGCTTTTCAACAGTCGCCTGAAAATGCCTCGCCAGGCTTTTTCAGGCGACTGTTGAAAAGCGCATCGCCTCGTGTGGTTAGCACAGGCGTTTTTACATAGGCGCCCATACAAAACTGTCGCCTGCGCCGGTCGCGGCGACTGGCGCGGCGCTTTGTCGCCGCGACCGCAAACGCGTGCCTATCTCCCCATGTGGAATAGCCCTAAAACACTACACAGAAAAAATGTTTTCTGTGTGCCAGAAAAGCTTGGAAAAGTTAATGTTTAAAGGACATATTGTGTAAAAAAACAAGAATGTGCCAGTGCATTATACTCCTGTAAACATAAAAGGTAAAGTGCTTAAAAAGCAGTGTTTCAGGTTGATTTATTGAAAATTTCTAAAAAAAAAAAACCATCTGTTGCCTAACCCATCTGTTCCACTTCCAGCTGCCTCCTTTCCTAGCCTGTGCAAGGGAGCCTGCAGCACTCAGCACACTGCACTGTAGGATAAGAACCAATTAGCAGCTAGGCTGACCTGATAAGGAACTGAAGAGTCTTTGCAAGTGTAAAGCTGGCCATATACGCAAAGATCAGATCGTATGAATCCTCAGTTCGTACGATTTTTGGACTGTGTGTAGAGAGTGCTGACATTTTTCGTCCCACGGAGATCGGTCGTTTGGACAATTGGCCAGGTTAAAAGATTTCTGTCGGCTGCCGATAATATCTCTGCATGTATTGCCGATCTAACGTTTTTCAGCGGGAGACTGTCACCAGCTTTGTCTGTTGTTAGGGGCAGAACATCTGCTGATCTGTTCTTTTACTACTTTATTTAAACTGAAGGTTCATGGCAGGTTGAGAGATGGATCTTTGCGTCTATGGTCAGCTTAAGACTAGCCGGAGTGCTGTCCACTGCAATGCACGAACACGCACACATTATACACATACATACATACATATATACCTGGGTGCTAAAGAATGCAAATGAAAAAGTTAAAGCATAGCACTTAAAGTGAACAAAAATGTGCTTGGATTAAACTGTTTTCACCTATGTTTTCACTTTTTAATGAGAAGTACCATGCTTTGTCTACTTTTACACACACACACACCTTCAAATTATGATAGTATTTGGGCCTTAAAGGTAACAACAAACAAAAAAAATGTGTTAGGTGTCCTGGAACTTATAGTTTCACTACAACTGTAGCTATTGGAGGAAATAGTAGCAAAAGTGTTAACATAGTGATGGAGACGGATTTGAACAACATTAAAATTGTGGCAGAAATATAAGGTATGCCGTGGTAAAATACTATGGAGAGAATGGGTACTGGGGGTTGGTGGATCTGTATGTCTTTAGTGATGGCAAAAGTATACCTTCTACTTTAGTTATCCTGGTTGTCACGTAGTCACTGATTGCTTGCAGCTCTTCAGAATATAAATATTTGCCATCGCTTAAAAGGAAGAGAAGATGTCTAATGTCCAGTGGGACAGAGTAAGATTCATAGAGCGCCCGCTCCAGGTAGTCATCCGCCAGATCAGCTGCTTTGTGTGAAATTTCATTACGCTCCTGCTGTTCACGCTCGCCAAAAATTTTCCCGAAAGCCTTAACTACCAAAGCCAGGGCATCTTCCATGGGCATATTACGATGTACTACAGAGGAGAAATAGAACTTGCTATGTCAGTTTGGAGCTCATATCTAAGAAAAGCATTTTTAGAATGAAAAGGGGCTTAGAAGAAATGGGGTATGAAGTAGCTGTATATGGAGTGTTTAAGACTGGGAAATTTATAGCTTTCTAATGTAGACCATTTTTTCCATTGAGTAAAAAAAAGTGTGTGTATGTATAAGTTTAATCTTTATTGCAGTGTGTTTGTAAATTTAAGATGGAGACATGCACAGTACAGTCAATATAGAAATATCACTATATTGCCCATGAACCAAACAAAGGGAGGATTAGGGGATACTGGGGGGGGGGGGGACTAAACATGGTTATGTGGAGGTTAACTAAATAAAAGCCCCAGGGTCAAGAAGGTTTTTGGGTTGTTTTTTTTTGCTAGCTAGAGCAGGTAGTTCGCGATTTTAGTCACTCGGCTGCCCAACAAAATGACATTGCCCTTCAATGCATTCTGCCTTTTATTAAAAGTTCATGGTCAGAAATGTATTATTCCTACCAGAGATCAGAGATGCATGCTAGTTGTAATTCGTCTGCAGCTTAAGTGATAAAGGCTACATCTTGCCTGCTAGCTCTTTTAACCAATATATATTTAAAAAAAAAAAAAAAAGTGGTTCAACATTTTGGAACAGAAAGCAAATAAAAATATGCGTGTATTTTGATAACATATGCTTTGTTTATAAATACGAATCTCCATTAAAAAGCTACATTTGAGACAAGGCAGTAATAATAATAAGAAATTTCGGAGGCAACTATTCATGTGGGTTGGAACATATTGGTGGTGATTAAGAATAGGCAAAAAGAGTGGTTGGGTGTTGTACAGTATGTTTAAAAGCGGTGTGTCTCCTTTGAAAAAAACGTCTTGTTTTGTATTTTTAAACCATGCACAGTAACAAGATGTTCAGACACAGGTATTGTTATTAACTAATCGCAATTACTTGAGCAATAGCATTTGAAAAGTAATATGGTTAGAAAATTGGGAATGGTGTTTACAAATTGTGAGAATGTTATAAGGGGACATGTTTTTCCTTGTGTGAGCAGAAAGAAACTTACTACTACATTGCGAACAAGCTGTCTATTGTACTTTATTCTGTCATGTCAATAGTATGTACCTTAATAGGATTTAACCTTATGAGTGCCAACTAAAGCTGCAATATACTTGGAATAGCAGACTAGTATTAACCAGTCTTAAAACATTTAGATGTTTTCCAATGTAAAAGCGAACTTGCTTTAAAAGTAACATAATGCCCTGCCAAAGTGCGAAAGGCCAGAGTGGTTTGTAAATGTGTATACATTTTTCTCCCTTCATGAAGTTTCTGTTTATGACTACACTTACTTTTGATTGAATCGTGAAGAATGATTGCGGTGCAAGAGGACAAAGCTACATTTGTCTGTTCAACTAGAATGCAAAACGGGGACCCGTCATTTTTAACTTCTTGTAGGGCACGTGTAAGACCAGATTCTGATGTCAAGTAAATCATCTCCACCACAAGGCCATGATCCTGTAATCGATGGCCTATGGCAGTGGCGTACTCCCTTTAAAGAAAGAAAATGATGGTTATTTGCAAAAGACAGAAGGTATATTTGCAGCAGAGAGACCATGACGTTTAGGTTTAGCTTTTTTTTTTTTTTTTTTTGCTTTTTTTAACCTCAAGGGGCAGTTAATTTTATGGCTGTATAAAAAACAAACAGCAGTTTCAACAAACACTTTACATGTGACTTTATAACCTTAAAGGGATCCTGTCATCGGAAAACATGTTTTTTCAAAATGCACCAGTTAACAGTGCTACTCCAGCAGACTTCTGTACTGAAATCCATTTCTCAAAAGAACAAACAGATTTTTTTATATTCAATTTTAAAATCTGACATGGGGCTAGACATTTTGTCAATTTCCCAGCTTCCCCATGTCATGTGACTTGTGCCTGCACTTTAGGAGAGAAATGCTTTTTGGCAGGCTGCTGTTTTGTCTTCTCAATGTAACTGAAGGTGTCTCAGTGGGACATTGGTTTTTACTATCGAGTGTTGTTCTTAGATCTACCAGGCAGCTGTTATCTTGTGTTAGGGAGCTGTTATCTAGTTACCTTCCCATTGTTCTTTTGTTTGGCTGCTGGAGGGAAAGGGGGGGGGGTAATATCACTCCAACTTGCAGTACAGCAGTAAAGAGTGATTGAAGTTTATCAGAGCACAAGTCACATGACTTGGGGCAGCTGGGAAATTGACAATATGTCTAGCCCCATGTCAGCTTTCAAAATTGAATATAAAAAATCTGTTTGCTCTTTTGAGAAATGGATTTCAACTCAACTGATTCATTTTGAAAAAAATGTTTTTCCCATGACAGTATCCCTTTAAAGGTGCAAAGCTAATTAAAAAAAGGATCAAGTACAAAACAATGCTTAAAATTAATACTGCAGGTCAAGATATAATTTTATTATTTTACATACAGCATAACAACCCTAATTTGGGTTTAATGTGTGGTTATAAGCATGAAATAAAAGATGTAAAGTCATATTCTCAAACAACGTTTGTGTGACGTGCTTTCCACTAATGTAGTTTAAAACATTTTCAATATTAAACGTTACACGTTCAGGCGCTTTTAAAACGAATCCAGTTTTAAGAGAGGGTAAAATTATTATGCATATGCAAAAGATGTGAAGGAATGTCAACAATAAAAAAAATCTACACTACAGAGGCATTAAACAGTTCAGAGCTGCAAGGGAAGGACTCAAACAATTCTAAATCTGAGCACAGTTACATAAGAGCTTGATTGCTTTCCACCTATGTTGAAAAAATGTGCATCCTATGACTGAGGCCATACTGAAAGATGTTTCATTAACAGCCTAAGAGAGGGTACTAAAGTATTGATGTACATGGTTGTGAAACATTTTGGTATTTTTAGCAGTAAATTGTATTTCTGCAGTAGTCATTATTTTTAAGAGGTGTATTTTAGTAGTAGTGTCTACTATTTTAGTGAAGGAACTGGAGAAATGTAAAGCGGTTTGTGTGTGTTTGGTTGATAAAAACAATTATATAACATTTTTATAGCCTTAAAACAAATTAACCAACATAAAAAGTCAATAGACAATACACAAATAAATCAATATTTAGGAAGTCCAATAAATCAGTCTGAAGACTTCAATCAAAACTGTATATGGCATACAGCAGCATTGTCCAATCAAACAATTTGAATAAGAAGCTGTAAAATCAATTGTCAACGACGAACTCTGAAATGCAGAACCATGGTCTATATGTCACATGACCTGTTGTGTACTTCGTAGTAAATTATGGAATTTTCTACAGAATACTCACCTTTTTGTTTGAAGTCTAACTCCCCTATAGCTCCACTGCCAAGTTAGGTCTAGAATGCCTTTCTGTATAAGTTTTAAAAATATACTGCCAGTCAGAAAAACAGAACTCAACCAAAGCTTAATTTGATCAATTCCCATTAATAAAGTTAAGATGATTGAATAAAAATGTATTGGTGGGGGGTAATTTTTAATAGTGACATTCTACTATTTTTGCAATCCCCAAAAACAATTTGCATATTCTGGCGATGGCGCCAGTGAACTCCACTGGGCTGACTCTGCATGTGCGGTCAGTAATCCTAGGGTTTTGGGTTTTTGGAGAACTGGGCTGATTTCTCAATCGGCTACAGGCTCTTTGCTAGGTATGGGCTGCACCTCAATGATGATTTGTTTGTTTGTTAGGCATGATTTAAAAGATAATATAAAGAAGGAGGTGATGTTAGAAAATGAGGGGGTGGAAGTCTTATGGATGGAGCTCTTTGTAAGGAGTACAGTAAAGACTACAGCAAATTAATTGTAGGAGTATGCTTTAGACCCCCTGATGTAAGTGAGGAGGATGAGGGCAAGCTCCTGATGCAAATAGAAATGGCTGCTAGTTTGGGGAAAGTAATGATAATGGGGGATTTTAGTTACCCAAATGACTGGAGCAACAGTACTGCCAGGACAGTTAATGGGAACAAGTTTATAAACTTTTTGCATGCCAATTTTATGGCACAAGTTGTTGAGGAGTCAAAAAACAAATATACACGGGGATAACAAAAACCATCAATTTCAGAAAAGCTAATTTTAGTGCCTTCAGGGCTGCCCTTCAGAGCATAGATTGGGGCATTATTTTTACATCTAAAAACACAGAACAGAAATGGTTGCCATTTAAAATAATATTAAATTGTTAATGTTCTCAATTTATTCACTTAAGTAGTAAAAGTAAAAGCACTAAGAATCACCTTATGTGGTTTAATACAGAAGTTAATAGGAAAGAAGAGAAAGGCATTTAAAAACTACAAGTCTGTTGGTACAAAAGCTGCATTTAATGAATATAAGCACTATAATAAATGTTATAAAACTGCAATCGGGAAGGCAAAGTTAGGAAATGAGGAGCATATTTCGGGTAAGGCGAAGACTAACGTTTTTTAAGTATATTAATAGTAAAGATGTGGGTTGAGAGTGTTGCTCTTTTAAATAATGGTACCAGTATGATGGTGACAGATACAGAAAAAGCAAATGTGCTAAATCAATTATTTTCTTCCGTGAGGAGTCTGAGTTCACAGGCTCATTTCATAGCTGCACTGTTGGTTCAGCTCAATCTAGTCAGTGGCTGGCTCAGAATATGATTCATAAAGCTTTAATAAAACCTAATGTAAACAAGGCACCAGGGCCAGATGGCATACACCCCTGGGTTCTAAGAGAGCTTAGTTCAGTTTTAGACTGGCCCCTCTTTCTGATTTTCTCTCTGATTCGCTTTCATCTGGTGTGGTTCCTATGGATTGGAGAAAAGCTGATGTTATTCCAATATTTAAAAAGGTATTATCTCAGCCTATTTTGACATCTGTGGTGGGCAAATTATTTGAAGGCTTGTTAAGGGATCAAATTAAAAATGTTGTCCTAGTGAATGGCATTATTAACAGCAATCAGCAAATCAGACAGTGGGAGGGCAGTAGATGTGATCTATTTGGATTTTGCCAAAGCATTTGATACCGTACTCCACAAACGACTGCTTTCTAAACTAAGGTCTGTTGGGCTTAATGAAGTCGTTTGCACATGGATAGGAAACTGGCTACAGTATCGGGTACAGAGGGTGGTTATTAATGGTACAGTCTCTACTTGGAGTAAGGTTCTTAGTGGGGTCCCTCGGGGCTCGGTATTGGGTCCACTTTTATTTAACTTGTTCATTAATGACTTAGAGTTATTGTAAGTAATGTATCAGTGTTTGCAGATGCCACAAAACTATCCAGCCCAATTAATTCCATCCAGGATGTGGCATCCTTGCAACAGGATCTTGACAAACTGGCAATCTGGGCAGCTAAAATGAGATTCAATTTTGATAAATGTAAAGTCATGCACCTGGGATGTAAAAATATCCAAGCCACTTATACTCTTAAGGGGACTGCACTGGGCAAATCCATAATGGAAAATGACCTTGGATTCCTTGTAGATAATAAACTTGGCTGTAGCAGGCAATGCCAGTCAGCAGCATCAAGGGCAAATAAGGTCTTCAGCTGTATTAAAAGGGGCATTGATTCACGTGAGGAGGGGGTGATTCTTCCACTGTATAGAGCACTGGTAAGGCCCCATCTAGAATATGCAGTACAGTTTTGGTCTCCAGTGCTCAAACAGAACATTATTGAATTAGAGAGGGCACAGAGAAGAGCAACTAAGCTGGTAAGACTATAGCTATAAGGAAAGACTGGCCAAGTTGGAGTTCTTCACGCTGGAGAAGAGGCACTTAAGGAGGGATATTAGAACTATGTATAACTATATAAAGGGATCATATAATAATCTCTCTAATGCTTATTTACCAGTAGCACTTTCCATCTGACACAAGGTCACCCATTCAAAGAAAGGAGATTTCGGAAGGGTTTTTTTTTTTTTTTTTTTACAGTGACAGCTGTGGAATTCTCTCCCGGAATCAGTCGTACAGGCTGATACGTTCGATAGCTTTAAGAAGGGGTTGGATTGTTTATTTTAGTAATACAGGGTTATGGAAGATGAGTTATGGAAGATAGCTCATGGTACACGTTGATCCAGGGACTAGTCCGATTGCCATTTTGGAGTCAGGAAAGAATTTTTTCCCTCTGAGGCAATTGGACAGGCTTCAAATAGGTTTTTTTTTTTTGCCTTTCTCTGGATCAACTAGAAGTTAGAGTTAAAAGGTTGGCATATATGAAACCACAGTGTTTCAGAGCATACAAATGTGTATATATACACTCTAAGAGGGGCAGATTTATCAAGGGTCCAATAGTAAATTCGAATGCTCGAGTTTTGAATTTTTGATTTTCACATTTTACATTAAATGAGAAGGATCTAGGGGTCTTTGTAGATAACACGTTGTCTAATTCTGGGCAGTGTCATTCTGTGGCTACTAAAGCAAATAAAGTTCTGTCTTGCATAAAAAAGGGCATTAACTCAAGGGATGAAAACATAATTATGCCAGGTCCCTGGTAAGGCCTCATCTGGAGTATGCAGTTCAGTTTTGGACTCCAGTCCTTAAGAGGGATATAAATGAGCTGGAGAGAGTGCAGAGACGTGCAACGAAATTGGTTAGAGGGACGGAAGACTTAAATTATGAGGGTAGACTGTCAAGGTTGGGGTTGTTTTCTCTGGAAAAAAGGCGCTTGCGAGGGGACATGATTACACTTTACAAGTACATTAGAGGACATTAGAGACAAATGGCAGGGGACCTTTTTACCCATAAAGAGGATCACCGTACCAGAGGCCACCCCTTTACACTAGAAGAAAAGAACTTTCATTTGAAGCAACGTAGGGGGTTCTGCACAGTCAGGACAGTGAGGTTGTGGAATGCACTGCCGGCTGATGTTGTGATGGCTGATTCAGTTAATGCCTTTAAGAATGGCTTGGATGATTTTTTGGACAGACATAATATCAAAGACTATTGTGATACTAAGCTCTATAGTTAGTATAGGTATGGGTAGATAGAATTTGATTAAAAGTAGGGAGGGGTGTATGGATTTATGGGTAGATAGAATTTGATTAAAAGTAGGGAGGGGTGTATGGATGCTGGGTTTTCATTTGGAGGGGTTGAACTTGAGGGACTTTGTCTTTTTTCAACCCAATTTAACTATGTAACATTTGAATTTTAATCCCCTATTCAAATGTAAATTTTAATGTGAGATTTATGAAACCTTGACCACGGAAACAGTCCTAATTCAAATATTCACCAATTGGAAAAACTTGATTCATACAAATCGAATACAATTTGAATTTTCGGGTCAGAACCATTTGAATGAATATTAGACATTCAAATTTTTTCGAATTTCAAATTGAATTAAAAAAGTATTCTGGTATCCTTTGAAACCTCTGAATAGGAGAGAATATATGCAAGCAGTACAGCAACTAATATAACTAAGAGACATAGATAATGCCCATAGATTCCTAATTATGCAAAATAAAGTTTTGAAGGTTATGTTTTAAATAGGGATGTACTGAATCCACTATTTTGGATTCGGCCGAACCCCTGAATCCTTTGCGAAAGATTCGTCCGAATACCGAACCAAATCCTAATTTGCATATGCAAATTAGGGGTGGGAACAGGAAAACATTTTTTACTTCCTTGTTTTGTGCAAAAATTCACGCGATTTCCCTCCCTGTCCTTAATTTGGATATGCAAATTAGTATTTGATTCGGCCAGGCAGAAGGATTCAGCCAAATCCTGCTGAAAAAGGACAAATCCAGAACCGAATCCTGGATTCGGTGCATCCCTAGTTTTAAATGTACTACTTCAAGAATAGATTCAAACAACTGATGCTGGTTAATAGCCATCTGATAATTAGAGCCGAGAGCAAATGTATCATTGTACAAGGCTGAAAAAATCCTGCCTAATTGTTGGTTTACTTGTTGATTGAAAGGATGATTAAAAAACTCCAACTGGGTGGGAGAGCAGCAAAGATGTTGGCAAATTCAGCCCACCACTTGCCTTAGGGTAAAACTGGTCAGCAGTAAACCTGCAGTTCCCAGGCTGAACCACACATTACTAGCACTCAACAACAGTCTTATAAAAAAAAAAACAACATGGAAAGATCAAATTAAGGCAAGCCCACAAAACTGTGGTACACTAGGATTAGAAACACTGTATCAGACTTCCTGCCTGCAGCTTAAACCTCCTTGCCCAGGGCATGAGCTTGCTCAGTTTGCTCCCCCCCCCCACTCCCTTCTCTGCTGTAATCTGAGCCCAGAGCTATGAGTGATCAGGGAGATACTCAGGCAGGAAGTAATGTCAAACCAAGATAATACTGCAGCTGATATCCTAAAAAAACAAAGAGCTTCTGGAGCTTTTTACTCGGGTAAGGTTAAACATTCTACAGAAAAAATATAGCATTCTAATTTGAAATATTGCAGTTATTCTATTGGCAATAAACTACCTCCATAGCTTTCCTTCTCCTTTAAACATTTAAAACACCTGTTTTATTAACATTTAGATCCTGAAATAAAACCATGTTTAATATATATATATATACACACACACACACACTTTATTTTGAAGATATATCTATTTTGAATATAAAAGGGAAAAAGAGTCGAAAATCCATTACCACCATTTTTGTTGGTATCCAAACAGAAAGGTAAACTGCTCATTTAAACATCCAACATTGTGTAATGGCAGTATAATATGGATGGACCAATAATAGATAAGAGTAAAAAAAATTATATTGAAGAATAGACTAGCTTGGATTTAGATTTTTGAGATTGCCCATGAGGAAGTCCAATATTCTCTTGGGTCAGCTTTCCTTTTTCCTTATTAGTGGTGCTTGCGAAGCAAAGCATCACTACTGTTATCTTGCAAACTTATTAGTGGTGCTTGCGAAGCAAAGCATCACTACTGTTATCTTGTTAGTGGTGCTTGCGAAGCAAAGCATCACTACTGTTATCTTGTTAGTGGTGCTTGCGAAGCAAAGCATCACTACTGTTATTAGTGGTGCTTGCGAAGCAAAGCATCACTACTGTTATCTTGCAAACTTATTTTTTTAGTGGTGCTTGCGAAGCAAAGCATCACTACTGTTATCTTGCAAACTTATTTTTATTTAGTGGTGCTTGCGAAGCAAAGCATCACTACTGTTATCTTGCAAACTTATTTTAGTGGTGCTTGCGAAGCAAAGCATCACTACTGTTATCTTGCAAACTTATTTTTATTCTTCTTCCGTATGAAAGTTTGGCGCGTAACTAGTCCCGCACCGTTTGTCCTAGACCCATGAATGAGGTGTCAAATCGTGCGGCTTAATCGGGAATGGGGTGGTATGACTTTTCTAAGGGGTGGGTGGTTAATTGCCCCTTGCGGGGGCAATTAACCACCCCGAAAAGTCCCATAGATTAACATTGAGGCCAACTTTTGACGGATTCTAGCGCAGAGAGGGAATCTTGTAGAAACGTTAAATTTACCACATTTGAAGAGGTTTGCGACCTGTGTCAGATGATACCCCACACGAGGGTATAAGTTTTACCCCCGGGGCAGGAGAGGTCCCCAAATTTGCCCCATTGACTTATAATGGGGAATTTATCGAATAATTAGTTTGTCACAGACCCATGAATGAGGTGTCAAACCGTTCAGCTTATTCGGGAATGGGGTGTTGTGACTTTTCTGTCCTATTTTGGGGACCCAAAAAAGTGAGCGGAGCCGCAAACAACCAATCAGATTTTCCCTATTGACTTCAATGAGAAAATGTAAACAGCTGTAATTCTCACAGTAATAAAGCCAGAGCTCCCAAACTTGGCACCGTGGGTCACTGGGTGACTGCGGCCAAAATTTACAAAAAGTGGGCGGAGTCTACAACAGCCAATCAAATTTCAGCCATTCAATTAAATAGGAAAATTTTAAACTGCTGCCGCTCTTAGACGGTTAATGGCAGCCTCCTCAAAGTTGGCACAGTTGGTCACTGGGGGACTGGGATTAAAATTAAGAAAAGTGGGTGGAGCCAAAACCAACCAATCAGATTTCTTTGATTGGTTTTAATGGGAAAAATTAAGAAGGCTGCCATTCTCTCAGTATTGATGTCAGGGACCTTGAATATCACAAATGTGGTCGCTGGGGGTTTCCACTTCAAGTTTAGAAAAAGTGGGCGGAGCCACCAACAACCAATCAAATTTCATTCATTGATTTTCAATAGAAAAAAATAGAAATGCTGCCATTTTTACACATTAAATGACAGCATTCCCAAACTTTGGTATGTTAGTCACTGAGTGACTGTGGTTCACAATTAGGAAAAAAGGGGCGGGGCAACAACAGCCAATCAGATTTCAGCCTTTGACCTTAATGAAAAATGATAAACTGCTGCTATTATCACGGTTTAAATGCTAGGTGTACCAAACTTGGCTCAATTACTCACTGGGTGACTGCGGTCAAAATTTAGGAAAAGTGGGTGGAGCCATAAACAGCCAATCCGTTTTCACCTATTGACTTCAATGTAAAATTTTTGATTACCGCCGTTCTCACAGTTTTAAAACCGGAGGCCCCAAACTTGGCACTGACCATGACTAGGTAACTGGGGTTAAAATTCAGAAAAATGGGCGGAGCTTAAGACAGCCAATCAAATTTTACCTAACGCTATTCAATGGGAATATTTAAATTCCTGTCATTCTTACACTGTTAATGTAAGAGTGCTCAAACTTGGTCCATTTGGTGACTGGGTTGCAAATTTTTAAAAGTGGGCGGAGCCAAAAATAGCCAGTTTGTTTGGATTGATTTCAATGGTAAAATTTGGTTGGCTTTAAATTTCACCGGTTTAATCCAGATTCTACCGACTTTGTGTACTCTCTAGGCACCAGGGGCGACTGGGCAAGACACCCAACATATATGGGGGGCCTGAGTTTTGCCACGGCAAGCACCACTCACATTTTCTTCAGGAAATGTACCTCTCTAGTTTTTATTCTTCTTCCGTATGAAAGTTTGGCGCGTAACTAGTCCCGCACCGTTTGTCCTAGACCCATGAATGAGGTGTCAAATCGTGCGGCTTAATCGGGAATGGGGTGGTATGACTTTTCTAAGGGGTGGGTGGTTAATTGCCCCTTGCGGGGGCAATTAACCACCCCGAAAAGTCCCATAGATTAACATTGAGGCCAACTTTTGACGGATTCTAGCGCAGAGAGGGAATCTTGTAGAAACGTTAAATTTACCACATTTGAAGAGGTTTGCGACCTGTGTCAGATGATACCCCACACGAGGGTATAAGTTTTACCCCCGGGGCAGGAGAGGTCCCCAAATTTGCCCCATTGACTTATAATGGGGAATTTATCGAATAATTAGTTTGTCGCAGACCCATGAATGAGGTGTCAAACCGTTCAGCTTATTCGGGAATGGGGTGTTGTGACTTTTCTGTCCTATTTTGGGGACCCAAAAAAGTGAGCGGAGCCGCAAACAACCAATCAGATTTTCCCTATTGACTTCAATGAGAAAATGTAAACAGCTGTAATTCTCACAGTAATAAAGCCAGAGCTCCCAAACTTGGCACCGTGGGTCACTGGGTGACTGCGGCCAAAATTTACAAAAAGTGGGCGGAGTCTACAACAGCCAATCAAATTTCAGCCATTCAATTAAATAGGAAAATTTTAAACTGCTGCCGCTCTTAGACGGTTAATGGCAGCCTCCTCAAAGTTGGCACAGTTGGTCACTGGGGGACTGGGATTAAAATTAAGAAAAGTGGGTGGAGCCAAAACCAACCAATCAGATTTCTTTGATTGGTTTTAATGGGAAAAATTAAGAAGGCTGCCATTCTCTCAGTATTGATGTCAGGGACCTTGAATATCACATGTGGTCGCTGGGGGTTTCCACTTCAAGTTTAGAAAAAGTGGGCGGAGCCACCAACAACCAATCAAATTTCATTCATTGATTTTCAATAGAAAAAAATAGAAATGCTGCAATTTTTACACATTAAATGACAGCATTCCCAAACTTTGGTATGTTAGTCACTGAGTGACTGTGGTTCACAATTAGGAAAAAAGGGGCGGGGCAACAACAGCCAATCAGATTTGGGCCTGAGTTTTGCCACGGCAAGCACCACTCACATTTTCTTCAGGAAATGTACCTCTCTAGTTTATTGCTAAGGTTCTACAAAGAGGTGCCCAGGAGGTGCCTTAATGCATCATGACTAAAGGGCTGAAGGGTAAATGTACCATTACAAAGATCAAAGGGTATAAAAAGGTATTCAGAGTGTGCATATCTTGGTCAAAAAGTGGTCTTCATTCCCAGCACAAATTTTCCCCAAATAAAGAGGCTTCTGACCTTTAGCTTTGTGAATAGTTTAGTGCCACAGTCAATTAGTTGTGGAATTAGGAAAGGAGTAGTGAATGATTCTCGTTTACCTCCTACTAATCAATGCAAGGGCTTAATGACCCATCTTTTTTTCTCAATGAACAAAATGGACACACCAGATGGAGGAGGTAGAAGGGCATAGGAGTCCTTTTTGCAGATTTTCCTGGAGATGGTCAGTAAGGGATTGGATTCAACTACAGAGAATGTTCTCTTAAAGGGGCCCGTCACCCAAACAAAATTATTCCAAATCCTATTTTATCATGTAAGTCAAGCAAAATGAACTTTAATTACACTGTATAAATTATTTGAATATTGTTTCCATCAGTCTGGGAACTCATAATTATAGCAACCAGGAAGGAGCCATTTTGTGGAACTTGTTATTAAGAGAAGCCTTGTATCATCTCAGAATCTTGTTTGTGCACCAGGGGACAGGGACCCAATGTCCATCCCCATGCCCTGGTTACACAATTAAATCGTTAAGAGAGCTGGGGGAATGCAGGGAGAGCAGCGACATCTAGTAAGTGCCGAATGGAAAGTGAAAGTAATTGTCTGCCCCGCCTCTATGCCACTGGCATAGAGGAGGGGCAGACAATATTTGATTGACAGCTGATATTTTTAAATGCGTTTACAACAGCTATGAATGCTTTAATAAAAAAAAGAAATTGGATTTCATATTTAATTTAAAAAGGACTTTTATTATACAGAATTTTATGTCTGGGTGACGGGTCCACTTTAAAGTATCTCTTAATTTGTTTTTCTGAACAAGGAGGAAAGTAATGAAAACACTGGAAACTTGGATAGCGTTCAGATTTAAATTGTGTTTTTCTCCTTGGTCTTCACCTGCATTAATTCAATATCCTTTAAAATGCTTGAAGGATGTGCCAGCTCATCTTTTATCAAATCAAAGAGTCTTATAATGTATTGATAACTGCCAGAGTCTTTTTTCCTCTGGCACCACAATTAACAACATAGGGGGAAAGCCAAAGCCTCTTCACTTAGGAGTGAGAATGAAATTGCATAGATCGTCTGTGAAATGGTGAAACTGAAACTGAATGTGGCATTAATTAAGGAATCTCAAGTATTTGCAGTGATTTTTCCAAAAGTCTTTCAGTGGTGGGACAGCAGGTAATGGGAGAAACGGACTCTGCCAAAAACAGATCGTTTTACTTGTGCCTGAAAAACAGCATTGCTGGCTCCATCATTGGTACTTATCATAATTGCCTATTATGATTGTTCATCCAAGCTACTCTTAAAGGCATTAATAGAATCTTGCACAACATCATTCCACAAGCTTACTGCTTGTGAAGAAACACCTACGCTGTTTCAAATGAAAGTTAATTTCCTCAAGTATAAAGGGGTGGCCTCTGGTTCATTGATCTTTTCTATGCAGGGAAAAAAAGATCCTCTGCTATCTGTGTCCTCTATAATGCCCTCTGATGTACTTGTAATGTGAAATCATGCCAAGAGAAAAACAAACCTGTCTTTCCTCATATTTTAATTCTTACATTCCTTTAACCAGTCTAGTTACACACCTCTCCAACTCATTAATATCCTTCTTAAGGACTAGGGCCCAAAGCTGCATAGCATCCTTAAGGTCTCACCAAGGATTTATGAAGAAGCAAAGTGATGTATCCATCCCTAAAGTTAACAACCTTTTCTATGCAAAACAGTATTAAAACTGTAACTCTAGCCAGAATCTACATTTGTTACCCAAAAAAAAACCCAAATCCTCATTTAAGGTGCAAGACAGTATACCCATTTTTTTCAAGATTGGTTCAATGAATTGGGCTTGAGATGAGCATACTTTGTCCTATTGTTTTAGTTATAAATTATCTAAATTTTTTGCACTAAACTGAGCAAATTTGAAAAGTCACATTCTGCTTCCTGATCATAAAGAACAAGTCAGACAAAAAGACCATTCACCAAGAAGCCTCTGCATAATGAGATGCTCTTTTTTTCTAAAAATGTAACTGACTGTAGCAGGGAGAGGTTTAACCCTTTCCCTGCCAAGCACGTAGGTACTACGTTCTGGATGAAAAATGCTCTAAGAGCCAAGCACGTAGTACCTACGTGCTTTCAATAAAATGGTTTCCTCACTGCACTGGCGGATTTAGCAGCCATGCAGCGAGTCAGAGAGGCCCCCTACCCCCTAGGCAACGAGCAAAGGGGGGTGCTTTGTCAGTTCTGCGATGCGATCGTCGCAGGACAGACTTTCTAACCTCATTTATACACTTTTAAAGCTGTACACACATTATTACACAAGCACACACCTATATATTTTTTTGTACTTGATTTGTCTAATTGTGTAGTTCAGTATGTGGGAGTAAAAAGGCACACAAAAAAAAAATTCATATGCACTTTATTTGGCGTCCGCACACGCCAGCTGCTTTGGTATCTATGCATATTTGGCATCAAACTGTTCAGTAGACCCTTAGCATCAATATTTAGGGTGTTTTACAATAGTATGCAAGAAACTGGGTGAGAAAAATGCGGCCAATTGCAATCATTTTAGGTGATTTTCAAAAATGTCAAAAAAAACGCAGCCTTTAGAGTAGCTTTGCAGTATGGTGCTTTGGAGTAGAAAGACATACATATCCAATTTGTATTCGGGGGAATGTGTACTTTCCGAAAATAAATGGTTTTCTGGGGTGAACTTACTCTTTTCTAACTTTGCCCCCCTCAAAAAGATGTAAATGTGTTGCTTTTGCAGTACCAGAAATGACAGACCATATGGGGGTCTTCGTTTTGGGGCTCCTATATGCCATGTGCTTAGGTACACCTATACATATTGGACATAAAAATGTTCAGCGGACCCCAGGCTTTCATATTTGGGGTGATTTATCTTGATACCTAAAAGTATGTGTGGAAATACGATGCTGCAGTGTGGAAATTTTGAGGTGATTTTTGGAAATGTGACCAAAATCGCCAAATTTAGGAAAGTATTGCGGCTTGGTGCTTTGGAGTAGAAAGACATGCATACCAAATTTGGATTCGGGGGAATGTGTACTTTCTGAAAATATATGATTTTCTGGGGGTGAACTTACTCTTTTCTAACTTTGCCCCCCCCTCAAAATGATGTAAATGTGTTGCTTTTGCAGTACCTGAAATGACAGATCAAATGGGGAGGGTCTTCGTTGTGGGGCTCCTATATGCCAAGTGCTTAGGTACACCTCTACGTATTAGACATAAAACTGTACATATTGGGCATCAAACTGTTCAGGGGACCACAGGCTTTCATATCTGGGGTGATTTATCTTGATACCTAATAGTATGTGGGAAATATGATGCTGCAGGCTGAAAGGATTGAGGTAATTTTTGAAAATGTCACCAAAATTGCCAAATGTAGTTTACTTTCAGAAAATATATGGTTTTCTGGGGTCAACGTACTTTTTTTACATTCCCCCCCAAAACCATGTAAAAATGTTGCTTGGCGGGGGGTGTCTACATTTTGGGGCCCCTATATGCCACATGCTTAGGTAAACCTATACATATTGGGCATCAAACTGTTCAGTGGACTCCTAGCAATCATGTTTAGGGTGTTTTACAAAATGATGTGTGGGAGATATAATGCTGTAGATTGGAAGGTTTGAGATAATTTTTCAAAAAATTCACCAATTTCTATAAAAAAATATGACTTTAGGAAAGAATTGCAACTTCGTAGTTTGGTGTACATAGATATATTTACCCATTTTTGATTTGCCAGAATCTGATCTTTCTAATAATGCATTGTTTTCTATGGTAAACCTACTGTTAGTGGAGTGCTTGGCCTTGAAATCAGAAGTATGCAGTTTTGTGGAGTGGTGCTATATTTGGTATTGGCGCGTTCAGGAGACAGACCGTTCCAAATCTGTGGTGTTCTCATACATAAAATAAATTATGTTTCTGATATATGTGATTGTACTATCTGAAACGTTTTTTTTTTTTTTTCATTTTATTAGACACTTAGAAGTCTATATCTTTTTACAGAATTGGAATTACACCAAAATTCTAGCATATTCTGAAAGCTTAGGTTGTCCTGAAAAAATATATTGTTTTCCTGGGTAAACTAAAAGACCCCCCAGGAAAAGCCCTTAAAGTGAAAGTACAAAAAGTCTAAAAACTGCTTGGCAATAGATGATCGCGTTTAGGACGAAACGGCAGGCAGGGAAAGGGTTAATTATACAGAGCTTTATTTATATTCAGTGGATTGCTGATTTGTTTGCTCATTGGTATCAGGAAGTAGCAACTCCAAAATCGATCAGGTGGCACTTCGGAAGGAAATAAGAGTCTTTATTGTAACAAGTCAAAGACCTGCATTGCCTGAAACGTTTCGGAGTTCACCCCCCTAAATCATAGGCTATCAGGAAGTAGAATGCAACTTTTCCCTTTTCAAATTTTGACCTGTTTAGATCAAGACATAGCAAACCATAGCCCAAGCCCTATTTATTTAACAAATGTTGAATAAAAGGGTATACTGTGCCTTTAAGGAGGCCCTTAACACATTACCATTTGGTATATAATTGTCAAAGAATAGTTAATTCACACTGGATCTCCAATTCAGTCAAATCTCTCTGCAAACAGACAGACCCCAGCATTTCAGCACTAAAAATAGTCCAATTAGAAAATTACACTTTGTTATCTATCCTTCAGCCAATTCTCTATCCAAACACAAATATATTCCAGACAAATAATCATTCATTTAATCAGTAACCTTCCCTGTGGTACTGTATCAAATGCTTTAGCAGAATCGAAGTAGATCACGTCTGCTCACCTGCTTATTGCAGGCAGTTGCATTTGTCTGGCAAGATCTATTACACAAAAAACCATTCTAGCACAAAATGATAGTAAATATGGTGAGTCACAGATTATTCAAGTATTTAATGCCTTGTTAACATTTTCAAAAGTTTCCTACCACTGATGTCAAACTAACTGACCTATAGTTTTCAGACTGAGAATGGGATCCTTTTTTCCTTCATTTTACATTGTTGTTTTGTGGTCCCACCAATATATTATGCAAATTTACATTTCCCTGATTTTACATTTTCCTGGAATTTACACTATTTTCTACTGTATTTACAAAAGCTGTTGAAGGGTGAAGTCTGCCAAAGACCATAGTAGATCCATTCCGGCATGTAGAGCTTTTGCATGCCAACTCAATGGAGTCCAAGGTAATCTATTTATACAGCATGTTTTTTTAGTGTAACTAACCAAAACCCCTTCATTCAAACTGAGGTAAATCTAACTGCAAGCCCTTTAGCCCCCATCAAGATTTGCTATTTAGCACCTGAGAAAGCAAAACCTTGAACATTTAAACTACAGTAATTCAATCATAATCACTTACAGTTGATAAAAGATACTTATCCTTTTTATCCTATCCTTTATCTGTCATACAGACTGTTAGTAAGCAGGGTTTATGTAAACTTTAGAAATCAACAGTATTCTGTATCATATCTATAATGCATGCACTTTATTTCAAAACACATTTTGTAGGACGTTCTATATCAAGTAATACATTTGCATCAACTTAAAGAGGTGGTTCAACTTAAAGTCAACTTTTACCATGCTATAGAATGGCAAATTCTAAGCAACTTTCAACTGGTCTTCATTATTTTTGTATTGTTTTTTAATTATTTCTGACTCCTTGCAGCTTTCATATCTAAAAAAACAAATGCTCTGTAATGCTACAAATGAATTGTTATTGCAAATTTTAATTGTTCACATTACTATTCAGGCCTTCCCCTAGTTATATGGATAACAGAGGGCCTGAATAGAAAGAGGAGTAATAAAAAGTAGCAGCAAAACTACATTGGTAACCATGCAGAGACTGTTTTAGATGGGGCCAGTTTCCCCCATTTGAAAGCTGGAAAGAGTAAGAAGACAAATAATTAAAATATAAAATTGGCTGCTTAAAAATGGCCACTGTAACATACTAAAAGTTAACATGAAGGTAAACCACCCCTTTAATTTTAGCAGCCAACTAAAAGCTCTATATCTCTGCATGATGACAGGTTAGTGCAGATAAGGCCAATTGAAAGAGGCTTTATGACCACTCCTGGGTTTACATATAAATTAGCCAGCAGTAGTCAAAATGCCCATATCCACCTATCACAGATTCCCACAGATGGGTTAAGAGCAAAGACTATGGTAGATCAGGCATATTGGCATATGCAGGCTTTGCACAGCAGAACTCATTCTTGTGTCACAGGAGTAAAATTACTTGACTTCTGTGTTCAAGCAAAAAACAGAAAAACACAAACTTTTAATCAGAATATTTAAAACAAGATGGTTTTAAAAACAAAAAAAACTAATTTAAATAAAATAAAAATGTTATTACCTAACATCTTAGGTCTGTCAACACGAAACTAAATCTTACCACCCCTTTTAAACACACAATGTACACATGCAATGTTAAGCATTATTTTTGGTGAGGTTTTTAATACATTCTTCTACATAGCACAAATATTTGTATTTTCTTACATCTGTTCCTTGCTGATGGCAACAATCACACAATCTGAAGGTCTTTCTTTGTGGTACTCGTTCTGGATTTGTTGGTAAAATTGTAGATATAGCTTCTCTCTACGATCATCTGTGTTGTACTGTGTATCTAGAACAATAATAGAGATCTTTAGAGCTACAATTTTTCTTTCAAAGATAATTTTCTTGCACAACAACCAAAATGTAATGAATGTCTTTCATTATGTGACCCATGATTGTTCATTTGTTTTAGTCTTTTTGTTTAATTTAATTTTAGTAAAATAAAATAAACCACCAAAATAAAAGAGAGTGCTCAGAGTTTCCCTAAAACGTGTTTTGGCTGATTATGCGAACCATTCTACCTATACAGTTGTTTAACACTTTGGAGCATATTTAATCAACACAAGCACAGCACAAGCAGATCTTTGCTTTTGTGTTCTCACTTGTAGATGACTGTCCAAATCTAATTGCTAATTGGATATTAGATTGTAATATCTTATTAGCAAGGCCCTCTAACTTCTGTACTGGCCAGTATTTGTTTATATGTTCGCACACACCTTTCTATTGCACAGAGCTGTTGAATATGTTGATAGTGTATCAATAGGTTCAGATAACACATACAGTTAAGCTGGCCATAGACGCAAAGATCTGATGGTACGAATCGTGGATTCGTACGATTTTCGGACCATGTGTGGAGAGTCCCGACATTTTTCGTCCGTCGGAGATTGGTCGTTTGGTCGATCGGACAGGTTAGAAAATTTCTGTCGGCTGCCGATAATATCTCTGTGTGTATTGCAGATCGTACGATTTTCAGAGGGAGACTGTCACTAGTGTTGTCAGACATAAGTATCGTATGATTGCTGTCAGGGGCAGAACATTGGGTGATCTGTTCTTATTTGATCGGAATGGTAAAGACTTTGATCTGAATGGTTAGTGGAGGGTCGGGAGATGGGAAAGTCCGATCGTACGTTGATTCGTACGATCGGATCTTTGCGTCTATGGCCAGCTTTAGGCCTATACATCTTTGGACAGAGACAACTTTTTTCTAATCTTGGTTCTGTACATTACCACAATGAATTTTAAATGAAACAACTCAGATGCAGTTGATCTGCAGACTTTCAGCTTTAGATTCAGTGTGGTGAACAAAAAGATTGCATAAAAATGTGAGGAACTAAAGTGTTTGATGGTGCCTTTATACAGGCAGATATCAAGTGCAGCTTTTCTTGACTAAACTGACAGCCTGCAGAGGACCAAACTAGCCTTTTAAGAAAAAAGTAGTTATTTTGGACAAGTATTGCAACAGGGTAAACCCTTTACTGGGTCTGTGTGTTTCGATTGTTGGCCCACGGGTAAAACGTCGGACATGCTCTGTTTGGGATTATGGGAGATACATAATATACTCCCCCTCGTACAGCTGGGCGCGAACCTACTCCTGTGGCGGCGCTACATTGACGATATTGTATTTATTTGGCGAGGCACTAAGGAAGAAGTGACACAATTTATAGGTGGATTAAATAAAAATGATCTAAATATTGAATTAACCCCAACAATTAGTACAGAAAGTGTAACATTTTTAGATCTCGAAATATACATAAAACAAAATAAAATACACACAAAAACACACTTTAAACCTGTAGACTCGAACAATTATGTTATACCCTCAAGCAACCACCATCCTCGGTGGATACAAAATATCCCCTTAGGTCAAATGTGTAGGGTAAAGAGATATTGTTCAGAATAAGAACATATAAATGAACAGCTGAACTTTATGAGTAATAGATTTAAAGAAAGGGGTTACAATAAAGATCTAATTAAACAAACTGTAGAGAAGGTCCAGAAAATTCCAAGGACAATGCTTTTAGAGGGTAAGCCAAGCAAACAAAATGAAGAAAATGAAATGGTGTTCTCGACTACTTACAATCCAATAGCGAAAGAGAAAAGGGGTTTTATTAAAAAACATTGGAACATATTAAAAGGGGATACAAAACTCCACCAATCCCTTCCCTCCCAGCCAAGGATAGTGTTTAGGAAACCCAGAAATTTCACACAGGTTCTAACACAGAACCATTTAACAACTGACAGTATTAAATCTAAAGAAGTAGATAGTTCCTGGTTAGGATTCTTCCCATGTGCAATATGTAAAGCGTGCAAATATGGCACAAATAGATAATTTATGTCAAATGTCACAAAAGAAAGGCATAAAATTAGACAATGTATAAAATGCACTACACAAAATGTTATCTATTGTCTAGTATGTCGATGTGGACTACAATACATTGTAAAAGCAAACAGACCCTTGCGAGATAGGATTAGAGAACATATAAGAAATATAGAAAAGGTCTTGGATACCCACAGTGTATCTTAACAATTTAAAACAGCACATGGGAAGAATACAAATGGTTTCAAATTTTGGCGTGTGGAACAGATAAAAAGAGGTTGGAGAGGCAGAGATTTGGTGAATAAAACGTTACAGATAGAAAGTAAATGGATACATAAAATGGAAACATCTGTACCAAATGGTCTAAATACAGACATAAATTTGAGAGCATTTCTGTAAATTGCTAGTATAAGCATATTCCCCTATGCCCATATAAATGGAATGAGGAGATTTAATTATTATTATTAAATTATTATATAAATGCAAATGGTATGATACACTGTCCTTCATGTATAACAGCCCTTTTGGATCATTGCTTTTTACAAACAATTGTCTTATATAGGAGTGTTTTCTGTATAGTATATCTACTAAAATATGTAACAGCCTTTTTGGATATATGCTCTCACATATAATTGTTCTATATAGGAGTTTTTCACATAATTTATTTACTGAAATCGCTAAAGATTTGCTGGGCAGGTATTTTTAAATAGGGGTCGGATTGATGGAAACAGAGAGAACCCTAAATACTATGGAACTAGGAGATGAAGAAAGTGATGTTTAAGTATATTGATAACCACGCATCCCCATAGCAACGGATGGCAAACCCAAGGAGGTTTTGCCGGGTGACGTGCAGAGAGACGGAATAAAGGAAGTGGACATGCGCAGTAGAAACCAAGCCTCTGATGAAGTCGCAAGACAAAACGCATAAGGCAGGTGACGTCACTGGAAGGCGTCCAGCATCGCACAGGAGGAAAAGACGCTGAAAGCCGTCTTTACACCTTCCCAAGTAACCCTGATCTTTTGGGACCTTTGTGTGCGGACGTTTTTACACAGGGGAAGCTTCCAGGAGGACGATGCATAGATATGCTTTTTTTTAAAAAAAAAAAAAAAAAATTGCCATGTGAGTGCATTTTAATATTTGATTTTAAAAAATAAAGAGGTATTTTTACACTATTTGCTGCTGCATGTCGATTTACAGTTCATACCAGGAGAAGTGCTTCATGATCCTTTACGTACAAGTTGATATTCTATGTTTGTGAGTACCCACCTAAACAAGTCTCTAAGGAAAATTCTTTAACCCTCTTGGTGGTGGTTGATACCGAACGAGGGTAACACTTATAAGGTGGAGTTAATTGTTTTCTTTTTACACAAGAGGTGGCAACATTGTAAAACAATATTACCCTATATGCTGTTTTGTCTGTCCCCTGTGCCTTTGGCTCTGGCTTTTCATTTTTAGTGATATTTTTGCGGACTTGATGGGATACAAGTAGGAGCCGGCTGGGATTTGTGGACACAATTAAACATTGGGCCTGTTTTTCTTCTAGGATTCTGTTTGGTATAAAGTCTCTTGCTTAGGAACCTGGTAGGTGCAAATAGCTGTACTGCACCACTGCATTCCGTAACTTCCTCATGAACAAAGGTCTGTGTACTTACCATTTTGGGAATACTGATATCTCTCACAGTATTCTTCTGTTCCTGGGCGATATTGATATTGTTGGCCAAAAAGTTCCTCAAAGCTGCAGAATAATACGCAAATAAATTTTACAAAGCATTCCAGTCCATAGAAAATTTGTGATTGTAGCAAAATACAAACAATGTTTAAGACCCCTTTATTATTGCAGATTTAAAAAAAGGAACTCAAAATTAATCTTATTGCACTGCCAGAATGTCAGACTGTGAATCTTTTTCAGTTTAAAGGGGACCCGTCACCCAAAAAAAACATTCCAAATCCTATTTTATCACATTAGTCAAGCAAAATGAACTTTAATTACACTATATAAATTATTTGAATCTTGTTTCCTTCAGTCTGGAAATTCATAATTATAGCAAGCAGGCAGCAGCCATTTTGTGGACACTGTTATTAAGGCAAGCCTTGTATCATCTCAGAATCTTGTTTGTGCACCAGAATGGGGGACCTGATGTCCATTTCCTTGCCCTGGCTACACAATTAAATGGTAAAGAGAACGGGGGAATGTGTGGAGAGCAGTGACATCTAGGAAGTGCTGAATGGAAAGTGAAAGTAATTGTCTGCCCCGCCTCTATGCCACTGGCATAGAGGAGGGGCAGACAATATTTGATTGACAGCTGAGATTTTTAAATGAGCTTACAACAGCTATGAATGCTTTAATAAAAAAATAGAAATTGGATTTCATGTTTAATTTGAAAAGGACTTTTATTATACAGATTTTTGTGTCTGGGTGACAGGTCCACTTTAAGCCCTCCACCTTCAAGGTCCAACCTTTGTGGAGGCCCCCTGTACACAAATCACACAGCATAACCACTTTTTTAATTGACTTGGTACAGAGTTGGGATTTGCTATCAGGACAACGGTTCTGCAGAAAGCTCAAAATTACAGGAAGACCATCATAAAGTTAATTTGAAGTAAATCATTCTAATTTATAAAAATAATCTCCTTTTCCTCTAAATATAACCTTCATATTCAGATATATTACTTATCCTTCCTTAATACATGTAATGATGCAAAAAGAAAAACTGTTTGAAAGCTTTACCTCCTTAAACTGTCTTTATATCAGAGCTGCAGAGATATGTTTACAGGTCAGAAGCTAGGCTGAAATGAAGAGTGGGAGTGTCTGTTCATTCTCTCAAAGGAAGTGGTCACAGCACTGACTGACAAGCTGAAATCTCTAGGGAAACTCCTCCCCTCCCACCCTCTGTCCTGTGTGTTCTCAGCTTGCACATAACTGTCTTATGCTGCTGCCTGGTCATTCACTTATAACAATTTACATTAAAAGTTTGTCATAAAGCAATAGCTGTGGATGTGAATGTTAATACAAACTATAATAGTAATGTAATAGTAATATTTTCTTTTATTTAAAGTACAACAGTATTCTCCTGTGTTGCACAGCAAATAAACATCAGTCACAAATGTACCTGCCAAACTGGACATAATCTATTGTCCATAATGCATTGTTATACACTATGCAACCCCCTGCATCTATTATATTATACAAGTTATACAAACAGTGTACATTAGTATTTACGGTTATGACATTCCAAAACACCAGCTGTAGGTTTGTTTTCCTTCATATTGATATATGATCAGGTGCAGGGAGTTGCAAGGGAATAAATGCAGCTGTTCCGGGACAATTTTTGACCAGGTGCTTGGAGTTGCAAGGGAAAATGCAACTGTTGTGCAATAGTTTATGGTCAGGCCCATGGAGTTGCAAAGGGAATACAAGCAGCTGTTCTGAAACAATTTATGATCAGGTTCACCGAGTTGCAGCTGTTCTGCAACAATTTATGTTTAGGTGCAGGGAGTTAGAAATGGAATAAATACAGCTGCTCTGGCACAATTTATGATCAGGTGCAGGGAGTTGCAAGGGAAATGCAGCTGTTGTGGAACAGTTCATGGTCATGTGCAGGGAGTTGCAAGGGAATAAATGCAGCTTATGTTCTGGAATTATATAACATATAACAGATGCAGGGAGTTACAAAGGAAAACCAAAAGATGTTGATTGCTTTTTGTATACAACCGAATACTGTGTAGAAAATTACTATGGTATTTACACTAACTGCTGATACACATTGCCCAAAGAAAAGAATAAAATACTTTTAGTAGCAGATTTTGTTTTATTTATACAGAAGTTTGCTTTTCTTTTTTTCCCCCAATTACTGCAGGGCAAGGGAAAGAACAAGCACTGAAGGGAGGGGGGAGGAAAACGAACAGGGCAAAGAGGAGGTTAAATAAACAGGGCAGAAAGGGAGAGAAAGGAACAGTGAAGGGAAGGGGGAAAAGAACAGGACAGAGAGGGTGAGAAAGGAGCAGTTCAGAAAAGGAAAAACAAGCAGTAAGGGTTAAGAGATGTCTGCAGGGAAGGACTGATAGTGACATCACAAACACGCCATTGTTCTGTAGCTTAGGCAGAAAGAGACTGCGGCTGCAAAGTCACATAAAGGCAAGTCTTGGACAGGAAGTTGCAAAGGTGAGAGCACAGTTTTCAAGCTAATACAGACATTTTTGACCCAAAAGGTATTAAAATTATTCCTTCTATTTTACATTATTTTACATGGTTTGATGCATTGTGAAAATGTATGCTATATGTCCCTTTAAGAACAAAACATTACCTTGAACTTAAAGGGATACTGTCATGGGAAAAAAATTTTTTTCAAAATGAATCAGTTAATAGTGCTGCTCCAGCAGAATTCTGCACTGAAATCCATTTCTCAAAAGAGCAAGCAGATTTTTTTTTTATATTCAGTTTTGAAATCTGACATGGGGCTAGACATTTTGTCAATTTCCCAGCTTCCCCAAGTCATGTGACTTGTGCTCTGATAAACTTCAATCACTCTTTACTGCTGTACTGCAAGTTGCAGTGATATCACCCCCCCTCCCTTTTCCTCCCCAGCAGCTAAACAAAGGAACAATGGGAAGGTAACCAGATAACAGCTCCCTAACACAAGATAACAGCTGCCTGGTAGATCTAAGAACAACACTCAATAGTAAAAACCCATGTCTCACTGAGACACATTCAGTTACATTGAGAAGGAAAAACAGCAGCCTGCCAGAAAGCATTTCTCTCCTAAAGTGCAGGCACAAGTCACATGACTAGGGGCAGCTGGAAAATTGACAAAATGTCTAGCCCCATGTCAGATTTCAAAATTAAATATAAAAAAATCTGTTTGCTTTTTTGAGAAATGGATTTCAGTGCAGAATTCTGCTGGAGTAGCACTATTAACTGATGTGTTTTGAAAAAAACATGTTTTCCGATGACAGGATCCCTTTAAACAAGACTATGTACCATGAATACATAATGGATTTATTTATTATTGCAATGATTTTTAGCAGTAATCCAAATTATGGACAGATTCCTTATATCTAAAAGAGACCTAAATTAATAGAGCCTAAACCTTTACTGTCACTTCATTGAGAATAGTGATCATATAGTATAACCATTAATTGCAGTCTGATGATATTTCTGGGATGTTTTCATTGTAGTTTGAGATATTATTGCATTTTCATTTCTGCATTGCCGTTTATTACTTGTTTTAACCCATAAAATAGTAATTTTGTAAGGGTAGTGGCACACGGGAAGATTTTGCCTGTGATTTTTTTTTATGATCGGCTGCAGGCGACAAATCTTCCGAAAATGCCCCTCCGTTACCAATAATTTCAATCGCTGTTGGTATGCCCAACTTGCTGCTAAATCGCCCAAAGATTCCTCTGGAGGCAACTTTGGGCAATTTAGCGATAAGTTGGGTAAACCACATGCGATTGCAATTATTGGCAACGGACAGGCATTTTCGGGAGATTTGTCGCCCACAGCCCATCATTAAAAATCGTGGGAGACAAATCTTCTGTGTGTCACTGCCCTAATGTAACTACTGATACTGGTATTCTAAACACAAATCACATGACTTAAGTCACTGATCAGTTAATTTAGAAGGATTTGAATATAGTAAATTGTTTCAATTTGGCATCAGTTATATGCTTTTTAGACAATCGGGTTTTGTGCCAAAAAATTAGTGAGTTCAAAGAGTGAGGCTCTGTTCTGCCTCAGCTTTTGTTTATAGGGCTAACATTGACTTCTTGAAAGGTAAAGGGAGATCAAGGTTAGCCTAATAGACATGTTTTTTCCCCATTTCCCATTCAGGCCAAAGCACCTGGAGCACGCTGCTCTTTTCTGCAGGGGGGAGAAGCAGATCCACTGCATACTGAAAAGTACAGCTTCAGCTTAAGTACAGGTACACGGATCGGAGATTGGCCCCCAAAAAAGAGGCAAAAGTAGGTATTTGTAAATGCGTAAAAGATGCTTGGCAGCAAGTGTAAATGTCTGGGAAAATCAACTAGCAGTAAAATGGTTAACATTGATAGATATTAATCCAGATAATAAGTACTTAAATTTTTACCTGTTTTGTTCCTCCAAATCTCTTGAATAGCTGTCTGAAAATGATGCTTTCTGGCTTGGTTTATAAGGGTTAATGCTGTATAAATGACAGAAAATATTAGTCTATTCATAGGTCTTTAAGGATCTATAATACAGAAAACGAGGACACTGCAACAGTATACAGGCACGGGACCTATTATCCAGATACTGAGGACAGTGGGTTTGTTTTGAGACAAGTATTAATTATATATTAGTTGGAATCAACTACAAGGTATTTTATAATTAGAGAGAAAAAAGTCTTTTTTTTTTTATAACTCTTTATTTGTAATATGTATCAACATATGAATAAAATCATAATGCATAAGAAGAAAAAAAAAAAGTAGTTTTAAGCAGAATTACCATTTTTAAAAACATAGTCTATGAGAGAGGGGTTTCCTGTATTTCTGAGCTTCCTAGAAATTGAGATCCCATACCTATATCAATACGTGATGTGACTTTGGAAATGTACAACAATTTATTGACCTACCTGTACACTCCTGCCTTTTTAACCCGTGTCCATCCCACCCATGCCTAATGTCACAAGAGCTGATAGAGCAAAAACTATTTATAAAAGAAAGGGACAGCAATTGTCAGACAAAGCTGAGCCAGGCAGCAATAATGATATAGGGGATTTACTGGTCACAATAAGACATGGTACCCACCTGCTGGAAGGATAGTTGGTGAACTATGCAACTTAAGCACTGGATATATAATTTTGAATAATTCCAAAGTCTAATTGTTGTGCACTTTAGTACATTTTATCCAATGCAAAGAACCTTATAAGCGTGAACAACACTAGCTATATATATCATACACACAAACATATTATATGCAATTATAATATTAACATACATTTATAAAGCGTTGATATGTTCACAGGGCTATACAATATAAACTGTACAGCGCTGAAAAATATGTTGGCACATTATAAATGCATGTTAAGAATAAAAAAATGAATATATGAATATGTATATTCTACCCGGGCAATCTCTGGGGTGCAGGGTCAATTCTCAATCATACAATTTCATACATCATTTACAATATATTATATATAAATATAAAAGCATGTATGTGCCTCCCTTGACTAACCCAGCGATCAAGCTGTATAAACATTCAATTGATGAAGAAATAAAACATATCATAACTGATCATAGATTTCGGGATAATTTGTAAAAAGAGGAACGTACTGCCATTAAAACATTAACAGATGATACCTCAATAGTGATTCGCCCTGCGGATAAAGGGGGAGGAGTGGTGTTGCTGAACTATGCCGACTATCGCAGTGAAATTGTGACTCAATTATCTGATTTGTCTGTTTGCAAACATCTGTCCGGCAATCCTATTTCCCAATTTAAAAAGCAAGTGGATAATGTTATACAAGAGGCCTTTAAATTGAATACGATAACTACACAGGTGAAAGAATATTTAACTATGGATTATCCGATATGTCCAATCTTTACACCCTCCCAAAAATACACAAAAGCTTAACTTCCCCACCAGGACGCCCTATAGTCTCGGGTCGTGATTCGTTATTGTTTCCGTTGGGTAAATATATTGACAATACTCTTCAACCTGTTGTCCAAAATATTCCGACTTATTTAAAAGATACTCCCCATCTATTAAAATGTCTAGATAGCATAACATTACTGAGCGATTGCCCTGTATTACTTGCCAGTATGGACGTAGTCAGTCTATACACCATAATTCCACACAATGAAGGCATAGATTCGGTGAGACGCTCTTTGCATGAATTTGATGCCTATAATGGCCCTCCCATCCCATTTGTCCTGGAATTATTACAACTTACATTAGAACTCAACTATTTTCGTTTCGAATATGATTATTATTTACAGATTTCTGGGACAGCGATGGGAGCGGCCATGGCACCAGCACATGCTAATTTGTATATGCACCAATTTGAAAAAAATTACATTATGCAAAATTTTGGTGAAAAAATATTGTTTTTTAAACGTTTCATCGACGATATGCTGATAATTTGGTGTGGTTCATTCGAGGAATTTAATAACATGGTGGATTTTCTGAATGGGTTACCCAGCCCTGTAAAATTTACATTTACTGTACATGAGAACCATGTTAATTTCCTTGATGTGCAGGTGTTTCGTAGGGGCACACGTCTGGGTTATACCCTGTTTCGTAAAAAAACTGATAAAAATGTTTTATTGCATTATAACAGCTACCACTCTTGGGCTACCAAACGCTCCTTACCTATTTCCCAATTTTGTAGGGTCTTACGAAACAATACAGAGGAGGATGGCAGAACCACACAAATTGGGGCTACCTGGGCACGTTTTAGACAAAAAGGTTATCCTGTAAAAGTACTTAATCGAGCATTGACATTAGCTAAAGACAGGGTCGCCAATCCAACTCCAAGACTGAGAGAACCGCCGAATATGATTTTTAGCACCACTTATATCAAAGAAAATTTGTGATAGTATCAGACATAATTGGAATATTGTTAAGTCAGACAGTAATCTATCCTCAAAAATCCCAAAGCCACCAATGGTGGGGTTTAAGAGGGGGGTTAATTTGAAAGACTTGTTAGTTAAAAATGATCCCTTGTCATGCTATCAAAAGATAACTAACAATTGGCTTACTAATATTAAAACTGGTTGCTTTCGGTGTCCCAGTTGTACCTCTTGTAGATACATGAATCCAGGCACTAGTTTCACACACCCACACACAGGGGAAAGATTCGCTATTAGACATCATATCACGTGTACTACAACACACGTGATTTATCTGGTTACATGCCCTTGTGGTCTTTCTTATGTTGGTAAAACAGATCTGATGCTGAGATTGAGAATGGACGGACACAGATCCGCTATAAAAGTGTGGCATTCAGGGATGGTAAGACACAAAAACCTGTAGCGAAACATTTTCTTGAAATGGGCCACAGACTTCCAACATTTAAGTATATAGCGATTGACCACATACCCCCTCTTCGCAGAGGTGGTGATAGATCTAGGGCATTACTTCAACGAGAAGTTTTCTGGATAAGAAAACTAAATACCCTCTCACCAGGAGGATTAAATGAACACTGTTCCTTTTCTTGTTTTCTTAATCAGAGATAAGGATCTATATTGTAACAAATTGGGATCTATATTGTAATAAATTGAAGTTTGTAACAGTTACAACATAATGTGTGGCTCTCTTTGTTATTTTGTTGCATACTCAGCTAGTCAAGCTTTTTGATAACAGTCATATAAGAGTTAATTTTGATTTGATGTTATGCTCCAGAATGAGGCTGTATAGTGATTGGTTAATCAACATATTTTTAACTATTTAAAGGGATTTTAAACTTGAATCTGGGTCTTGATAAAGGTCCAAGCAGGGGACCGAAACGTTGACCTGTTTTCTTTTAATATTATGACTTAATAAAAATCTTCTTGAACACACATATTGGACACTGTTGCACCAAGGGGATTAAATGATCTCCTCCCCCTTATCTGTGTTTATTTGACTTTCATAATACAGTTTTTGCCCTGCTACAGATGGTAGTGAATGGACTCTTCGGACTTGTAAAATGGTGTGCAACAACAGCAGCTAGGGTGGACTCTATGGGTTTGCTCCACTTTTCATTTTCGCAGCTTTTTATATGACTTAATACGGCATAAGAACCAGATGTGACGCCCAGCAAAAACCATTGACTTTTGTTCAGTCAGTCCTGCCTTTAAAAGGGATACTGTCATTTTCAAAATGAATCAGTTAATAGTGCTGCTCCAGCAGAATTCTAAAATCCATTTCTCAAAAGAGCAAACAGATTTTTTTATATTCAATTTTGAAATCTGACATGGGGCTAGACATATTGTCAATTTCCCAGCTGCCCCAAGTCATGTGAATAAATGTTTTTTACAAAATTAGTTTACAAAATTACAATAAAGAAAATTATAATAAACAAGAAAAAAAAAAAAAAACACCACCTGACTCTGGGAGATAAAACTTTTTCATATTTGAAAATATATTGCCAATAGCTTGCTATTTTGGAACTTATTCCTTGAGTACTAGCAAAAGAACATTCATATGTTGGAGTTTGATTCAATTCATTAACAATCGCTTGTATTAAAGGAGTATCTTGGGATTTCCATTCCCTAGCAATTGCCATTCTGGTTGCAAATAAGGAGTGGTATATCAAATATATTTGAGCTTTATTGCACTGCAACCTCAAATTTGGTTCCATGATACCCAATAATGCTAGGGCTGGAGTCAGCGATATATTAATTTTTATGATTTTTTGGATCATAATTCCCACTGATTTCCAAAGAGTCTGTATAACAGGACATGACCACCAAATATACAAGAAAGCACCTGAGCCACTGCAATTCTCCAACACTTATTAGATGATCCATATGTTTTTTTGTAATTTATGTGGAGTTAAATACCATTGGTAGATTAATTTCCTAGCATTCTCAAGATGATTAACACACACAGAATAAAGGGATGGAGATTTAAAAGCTTCATTCCATTGTTGCGTTGAAAATTATTGTTGTAAATCTGTTTCCCATTTTTGCATAAAATGAAATTTTGGTGGTTCATCTGATAATACTAATTGTTTATACTATGCCGAGGTACCTTGCTTCTTAGAACTGGATTTTGAAAAAACTCCTCCCAAAGTGTAGGTAACCTACTGATTTGATAGATACATTTGTATGAGTAATGGCGGATCTGTAAATATTTACAGAATTCAGTATGTGGCAAATGGAATTCTTTTTGTATGGAGGCAAATGGTTTAAACACTTGGCCCTTAGTTCCCTTGGGTAAGTTCAGCTCTGCTATCTGATCTACTAATATAGCTTTATGATATTATGCAACGGCTGGGGAAGCTAGACCACCTTTTTTTAAGTCTTGTTGCAGGATATGCTGTGATAAACTGGGTTTTTTCGAGTTCCATATAAATGTTGTGAAGATTCTTTGTAACTTCTGGAGATATGATCGTGGCAGGGCAATTGGTACAACCCGCATCAGATATAATACCTTAGATAAGCATATAATTTTCAGGGCCTGTATCCTGCCTTTCCAAGATATAAACACAGTTTTCCATGAGGCAATTTCCTCTCTTATTTGCTGTAGTAATGGAATGAAATTGTCTTGCAACAAATTTTTAGTGGTATTCGATAAGCACATACCCAGATATGTGATCTCTTTCTGTTTCCATTCAAATGTATAGATACACTTTAACTCTTCCATAATGTGTTCAGGAATATTTATTCCCAAGGCTTGGGTTTTGGATTTATTTAATTTATATAATGATATATTGCTGAATCTTTCTAGGATTTGTAATAAAGTTGGTACTGCTGATTGAGGATTAGTAAAAAACAATATTATATCATCAGCATAAAGCCCAATTTTATGGGTAAAGGTGGCCATAGACACACAGATCCTATCATACGAATTGAGGATTCGTACGATTTTTGGATCGTGTGTGGCGTGTGCTGATATCTTTCGTTTTCGCTGGAGCCCATGGCACATCGTAATCGGATCGTTCGGCCATACGGCCGAACAATCAGATTACCCCCGATATAGCCATGCACGTTAATGGCATATCGGGGAAAGATCAGTTCATTTGGCGATGTTGCCAAACGAGCGGATCTTTGCGTCTATGGCCACCTTTACATTGGCTATGGTCACCCCCTCTAAGGTGGAACAGTCTCTAATTGAGACAGGTGTCCTCCCACATTAACTTGAGCCGATTGATATGTATATAAGGCCATAACAGCTGTAATAAACTGAGGGGGAAAGTTACATTTTTCTAATATTTCTGAATATACCCCCAGTGTATGCGGTCAAAGAGATACAATTAAACAGGGGATTTTTTGTGTTTCTAATTAATGAATGATATTTATACACCTACGAGTGCCATCAAAGGTCTGTCATTGTGTATTAATTGAGGTAAAATTTCTTGTAATCTAAAGGCTAATAATTTCGAATCGATTTTTAAATCTGCATTTAAAAGTGCAATCGGCCTATAACTTTGACATAAGGCCGGTTTTTTCCCTGGTTTGGGAATATTTGTAATTATGGATGAGAGCATTTCTGTAGGAATTTTGCCTGTACTGGCTATCTCATTATACAGTTTTGTAAGTGGTTCTAATAGTATCTCAAGAAAAGCCATCTGGCCCTGGTGCTTTTTTATTTGGAAATGATTTAATTACTTTGTCTACTTTACTTGGTGTAATTGGTAAACTTAATCTATTTATAGCTATAGCTTTAATCATAATGATTTTAATGGAATTCAAAAATTTCTCTATTAGTTCTACTGTGGGTTGGTTCACAGTAGAGTCTAGATGTAGATTGTATAAATTACTATAAAACTGTGCAAAAGCATTAGCAATTTGGATTTGATTAATAATTTTATTTGTGTCTGTTTTGATATAGGCTATATTGGATTTAATCTGCTGTTTTTTTTAGTTGTTGGAGTAGAAGATCAGATGCTCTATTACTCTTATAATATGCATTAGCTTTAAGTTTATGTAATGCATATTCCATTTTGGTATTTGTAAGAGTATTGATTTTATCTTTAAGTAGTATTTGGGAATAAAAAAAATGTTTTTGGGTGTATTTTATGTTTGCTAATAAGTTTTGTTAGCTCACACTGGAATTTTAATATATTTTGATTCCTAGGTCTTTTCGTATAGGCAGCTATATTAATTAGGATTCAACGTATCACTGCCTTATGGGCGCACCAACTATTAAGAATCCCTGTATCTTGTATTGGATTTAACTTAATAGTCTATTATACAATCTTTAATTTCCAAAGATGTTTCAATGTTTATAATGAGTTGATCATTTAGCCTCCAAGGTGATTTAGTATTGGGTCAAAAGCTAGGGCTAGCGTTATGGTTAAGGTAATGGGTGAGTAATCAGTCCAAGTTATTATACCTGTAGCTTGTTGTAGTTTAGGTAGATCTGAATGAGAAATTAAAAACAAATCTATACGAGAATAGGACAAATGAGAATGGGAATAAAATGTATAATCCCGTTGAGTTGGGTTGAATGTACGCCATGTGTCATAAGTGATATGTCTGTAACAATGGAGAAAGAGAGGAATGTTTAGGGGATTTCCGTTTAGTCGTCTTCCTATCCCATTTGTTATCTACTGTACAATTAGAATCGCCCCCAATTATCACTGTACATTTTTTACACTGTGATACATATTGGAAAACCTGTCTAATAAATTTTATTTGACCTTCATTTGGAGCATATATGTTAACTAATGTATACCATTTTTCATATATAGTACCAATAAATATAAGGCATCTACCAGAGGGATCCACTATATATTTATCCAACTGAAATGGAATTTTCCTATGCAATAATATAGCTTCCCCTTTGTTTTTTGTATTTGCTGATGCTGTATAACAAATTGGATATAATTTATTACCCATTGCTGGTTGGGCCGATCTTAAAAAATGAGTTTCTTGTTGCCATATAATATCACTAGAATACTTAGCCGCCTCTCTGAGTGCTAAGGACCGTTTAGTTGGTGAGTTAAGGCCATGAACATTTAATGATACACATTTTAATGACATAGCTAATAAAGAATAGTTAGTGCTTTAGGTGGATTTCCCGGGATAGTTGCCCCATACTATAATATAGTTATGAGTACATTTATATACATTGTTAAAAAATTAATGATAGTTTTCCCAGAGCAGGAGAGAGAAAAAAAAAAAGGAAATTTAGAGATAGATATATAGATATACTGACATATATACAGCATTTTGTTTACAAAAAAAACTGTGAGGGACAAAAGGAGAAACAACACATAAGCATAATTTGTATTACAAGCAGGGACAGATTTACAGAGAGGTGGGTTATACAAAGTAGTCCAGACTAGGCTGATAAGGGACATCTAATCTCAGAGCCTCAAAGTTCTGTCACTTTTATTTGGGTGGTGCAGCCCACTCTGGGCTTTCTTGATAGTTTAGCATTTTTGAAACTGTATTCAGTTTTGGTTCTGGATAAGACCCTTCTGCCTTATCTTGTCTATCAATTTTTGCCATTTTTGGACCCAGTGCCTGGGCAACAATCCTCAACCTGCTATGCAATATGTAGTTAATCCTATATGCCTCACTTGCATCTTTGGTTATCCCCAAGGAACTGCATTAACTACTTTGTTTCTTTGTATTATGCTATGAATAAACCAACAGTAGCAGCTTGACTTTAACGATTTTCCATAACTTGCTGCATCTACAGTTATCGCTTGCTTTCATTTTATTTGCTTTAACTATTTTTTGCTAGGCTGGTTTTCTTTAGGTTTTTTTTTCCTCCCAAATTGGGCTTCTATGGTAATGAATTGGATTCCTGTTTTTGGTGCCATGTTTTACACAAGGGGAGGGTTCTTAAGAGTTTGCACTGCTTACACTCTTGTTAATTTTTTTCCCTCAGAAAGATCACTACGTTGGACTTTTTTTTTTTTTTTTTAAATCAGTTACTCTGAGCCTGTTGAGTGCAGTATTTCTTCACTATTTTGTACACAGTATATATACTACAGCCTTTTTTTAACAGTCACTTCATTTCAGGGGTTCAATTGGACAATTGACTCAAAGACTATTTCATGGCCAGGTGTGGGCAATTCCTTTGTTAAATCATTATCAATTAAGCAGATTAAAGCTCTGGAGTTGATTTGAGCAGGGTGCTTTAATGTGGAAGATTTTGCTGTGAACAAACAACATGTGGTCAAAGGAGCTCTCCATGCAGGTGAAACAAGCCATCCTTAAGCTGCAAAAACAAAGTAAGTTATGGATTTTTTTTACTTGTTTTGGCCTTGCCCATAGTCACTGAAATTCTCATTCAATTAAATCAAGCTGGGTGGGCAAAATGGAAAATGAAACCAGTTCAAATCATGAATACTATAAGGTCATGTTCAGATGGTACCTGCACTCAAACTCCAACTTCTGTTTGCGGGTGCTGGGTCAAATTCAAATGTAGAATTCTTATAGATGGACCCGCACTCCAAATTCATGTGGAAAAAAAGGCTTTTATTTATCACGTGTTGTGTGTGTGTGTGTGTGTGTGTGTGTGTGTGTGTGTGTGTGTGTGTATGTATATATATATATATAATATATATATATATATAATATATATATATATATATATATATATATATATATATATGTATGTGTATATATATGTATGTGTATATATATGTATGTGTATATATATGTATGTGTATATATATGTATGTGTATATATATGTATGTGTATATATATGTATATGTGTATATATTATATATGTGTATGTATATGTGTATATATATATATATGTGTATGTATATATATGTATATATATGTATATATATATATATATATTATGTATATATTATGTATATATATGTATATATATATGTATATATATATATGTATAATATATATGTATATATATATATGTATATATATATATGTATATATATATATGTATATATATATATATATATGTATATATATATATGTATATATATATATATATATATATATATATATATATATATATATATATATATATATATATATATATATATATGTATATATATGTATATGTATATGTATATGTATATGTATATGTATATGTATATGTATATGTATATGTATATGTATATGTATATGTATATGTATATGTATATGTATATATATATATATATATATATATATATATATATATATATATATATATATATATAATATCAAAACAGGGGGTTGTGGGAGCACTCTAAAGGCTTTAAAGTATATATATAAGTATAATAAATGCTATTGCATATGTACCCAAAACAGGGGTTATTTTGTTACAAAGTTATGATCATAAAATTGATAAGCCACCATACCACGTCAAGGTAAACCCCGAATGGCGGTCCCTAACTTGTTTTATATTTTATGTGCATTTTAGCATTACCTGTAATCAATGTCCGTTAAACTAGTGGTGATCCTATGCTTTTAAAATTGGGCGTTTGTTTTGGGAATATCTCTCCTTTAAAAGCCTGATTGCTGGCTGGGGAGGATTTAGCCCTCAGTGAAAAAACAGCGTTCAACGGACATTGTTTACAGGTAATGCTAAAATGCACATAAAATATAAAACAAGTTAGGGACCGCCATTCGGGGTTTACCTTGACGTGGTATGGTGGCTTATCAATTTTATGATCATAATTTTGTAACAAAATAACCCCTGTTTTGGGTACATATGCAATAGCATTTATTATACTTATATATATATATATACTTTAAAGCCTTTAGAGTGCTCCCACAACCCCCCTGTTTTGATATTGTATATTTAGCCAGGAGCTGTGGCATAGCTTCAGTGGTTGTAGCACCCCATACCCCCCCTTTAAACTAGTGGTGATCCTATGCTTTTAAAATTGGGCGTTTGTTTTGGGAATATCTCTCCTTTAAAAGCCTGATTGCTGGCTGGGGAGGATTTAGCCCTCAGTGAAAAAACAGCGTTCAACGGACATTGTTTACAGGTAATGCTAAAATGCACATAAAATATAAAACAAGTTAGGGACCGCCATTCGGGGTTTACCTTGACGTGGTATGGTGGCTTATCAATTTTATGATCATAATTTTGTAACAAAATAACCCCTGTTTTGGGTACATATGCAATAGCATTTATTATACTTATATATATATATATATATACTTTAAAGCCTTTAGAGTGCTCCCACAACCCCCCTGTTTTGATATATATATATATATATATATATATATATATATATATATATATATATATATATATATATATATATATATATATATATATATATATATAGATGTGGGGTAGTTTGTGACACTCCAATAAAAGATACTTTGATCACTGCAACCGTGAGTGCTTCTGATTGCATCTATTTGTTCTCCTTTGAGGAGCACCCGGGACTTGATTTATTGAGGGTGAGTGCCGGTGAAGCATTTGACACTATATATATATATATATATATATATATAGTTTGCAAAAACGAAGATGCACACCAGGATTTGGCAAAAAAGTTAAAAATTCATTTTTATTAATTTACATTTAAAAAAGAGCTGGTCAACGTTTCGGTCTAATTCTAAGACCTTTATCAAGACCCTGTTCACAGTAAGCCCTCCAAGAATAAATAACTAAAAACATGTCACTCACCGCTTCGTGCCCGCCCCCATGATGGTCATGTGACTGAGAGGAAACCCATCACCAAATGTTGAAGTAAATAGTATCTTTTGCTAAGATTTAAAAACAAAATGTTACATATAAATATTTTAAATGAAACATACAGAATCTTAGACATAGTCACTTGTTATTACTGAATGGCAACAAAGTATACATTACAGCGTAACCCTTAACGTTGATTTAGAAAACATAGATAAGAACAATATTCATTTAGACCCAGGGGAGCAATAGTGTTCAATTTGCGTATCCAAAACGTTTCACGTTGTAACAATACTTTCGATCTGTCACCCCCCCGTCTCAGGGGGGGGATGTGGTCTATAGCTATGAATCTAAACGTAGGTAATCTATGCCCCTTTTCCAAGAAGTGTTTAGCAACTGGTTTGTTGGTTGTATTATCTCTAAAGGCCGTACTGATTGCAGAACGGTGACCGTCCATCCGCAACCTTAATGTCTGGTCGGTTTTCCCAACATATGAAAGTCCACAGGGGCATGTTATTAGGTATATCACATGAGTGGTTGTGCAGGTAATGTGATGTCTAATGGAGAATTTTTTACCCGTTTGGGGATGATGAAATGATGTACCCGGTGTCATATACCTGCAAGATGTACAATTTGGACATTTATGACACCCGGGTCTCCCTCCACTTAGCCATCCTTTCTGGGTTTTGGAATAGCATTTAATTGGATCGCTTTTGACTAAAACGTCCAATTAAATGCTATTCCAAAACCCAGAAAGGATGGCTAAGTGGAGGGAGACCCGGGTGTCATAAATGTCCAAATTGTACATCTTGCAGGTATATGACACCGGGTACATCATTTCATCATCCCCAAACGGGTAAAAAATTCTCCATTAGACATCACATTACCTGCACAACCACTCATGTGATATACCTAATAACATGCCCCTGTGGACTTTCATATGTTGGGAAAACCGACCAGACATTAAGGTTGCGGATGGACGGTCACCGTCCTGCAATCAGTACGGCCTTTAGAGATAATACAACCAACAAACCAGTTGCTAAACACTTCTTGGAAAAGGGGCATAGATTACCTACGTTTAGATTCATAGCTATAGACCACATCCCCCCCCTGAGACGGGGGGGTGACAGATCGAAAGTATTGTTACAACGTGAAACGTTTTGGATACGCAAATTGAACACTATTGCTCCCCTGGGTCTAAATGAATATTGTTCTTATCTATGTTTTCTAAATCAACGTTAAGGGTTACGCTGTAATGTATACTTTGTTGCCATTCAGTAATAACAAGTGACTATGTCTAAGATTCTGTATGTTTCATTTAATATATTTATATGTAACATTTTGTTTTTAAATCTTAGCAAAAAGATACTATTTACTTCAACATTTGGTGATGGGTTTCCTCTCAGTCACATGACCATCATGGGGGCGGGCACGAAGCGGTGAGTGACATGTTTTTAGTTATTTATTCTTGGAGGGCTTACTGTGAACAGGGTCTTGATAAAGGTCTTAGAATTAGACCGAAACGTTGACCAGCTCTTTTTTAAATGTAAATTAATAAAAATGAATTTTTAACTTTTTTGCCAAATCCTGGTGTGCATCTTCGTTTTTGCAAACTACGTAATCTGCCATTGAAGGTAGCACCCAGGTATTTCACTTTAACGGTGTGCGCTAGGAGCTTTCTGGATTGTGTGTGTGTATATATATATATATATATATATATATATATATATATATATATATATAATATATATATATATATATATATATATATATATATTATATATATATATATATATATATATATATATATATATATATAGTAAAAAGGTCCCCAGGTGGGACCGAAACGTCGGATTATGATGATATTTTCACAATAAATGAAAAGATTTTTCACTTGACATACAGTGTGTGCTGATCCTTTTTACAATATATATACTACAATTGATCTTGCACCACTGGAACTACCTTCGTCTGGAGTGCTGGTACTGTGGGAATATATATATATATATATATATATATATATATATATATATATATATATATATATATATATATATATATATATATATATATTATATATATACACACACACACACACACACACACACACACACAGTTATTTATCCAAGTCTGAATTTATCTCTATTTTCTGAAAAAAACTCCGTATTTATTAATACACTTTCCAGAAAATTTGTTAAGCACCCCCAAGTGAATGCATTTACTTACTTGAAACCCAGGGCCGGTGCTCCTATCAGCAGAAACCTACACTTGCCCGGGGCTATTCCAGCGAGCTCCACTGAGTGATCCTCTTCCGGCTTCTTCTTTCTTCGCGAGGCTTTAAATGCACATTAAGAGTGAAAAGCCGAACTTTAACTAAAAGGTCGGCTTTTTTATTTTTTTTTTATTCTACAGCGCATGCGTCTACCCCGGGAAATTTGAAGAAAGAAGAAGCCGGAAGAGGAGCACTCCGTGGTGCTCTCTGGAATAACACTAGGCTGGTGCAGTTTTCTGCTGATAGGAGCACTGGCCCGGGGTTTCAGGTAAATAAATAGCACTTGGGGGTGCCAAATGTTAGGCACCCCCAAGTGAATGTAAACAACTTTCCTTCTCCTTTGAAGATGAACCACCCCTTTAAGCTCCAGAAAACTTTTTTTTTTTTTCAAATTTGAATAGGCAAATTAGGGTTTGGATTCAGTTATGAATTCCATTGCATCCCTAGATATACAGATTACCCTCTACACATCAACAAAAAAAACTAAAAAAAAAATACAGCACTATCATTCCCAAGGAGTCCTAAGTACAAATAAACAATTCTAGAATAAGCCAAGACACAAACATACATAAAAACTTACTAGAGCTCATTTACCCACACTGGGCAAATGGGGTTTTGAATCTGCAGATATAAAATGGGGACTACTGGGGCATCTTCAGGGGCACAGATCTTCACTGCTGTGATTGCCTTGGTACAAAAGCCCAAAAGCTTTAATAGTTATTTAATTCAAACATAAATGTAACCTTTATTTTTTTGAGGGGGGGGGTTTAATAGCAGCAACATTACCGATATTATACTGCTTGAAAATACATGCACCTTGTGACTATAAGAAAAGCACTACAAGTGACTTGTTATTATATGAAAAGGAAAAAGGACACTGCAAATCACCTTGTGTATAAGATAAATGCGGAACCAATTAATCTCTACTAGCATCTATGGTTTGTCGTTTGTTTAAGGTGTGTTATTATCTTGTACTATTAGAATCACAGTAAAAAACAGACAGACATAAATAACCTTACTCTAGAAGACGCGGAATCCAGCTTGGTTTGTTCCTGTGGAAAAAGAAAAATTCAAAAGCTGTGGGCTGGTGATTCAACTAGAGTTGCAAGGGACTGACCATCTCTCTCCCTTTGTTTTTCAAGGACTAGCCTGTTGAGCATAATTGAAGAGTAGTTTATCAGTATTCTGCCACACAAGATTTGTGTGTACAGTGTTATTAGCTACATTGATCATCTGTATAGCCTTTTAAAACCCATCAGTTAAGGGTAAGTGTACATATTACTTACCAAAATTTCTCTCCACCTGTGGTTTATAATCAGGCGAAGAAAAGTGGATCTGCTCTAAACAGCACTTCCATGTATCTGCACTGACAAGTAAAGCATCTGCCTGAGTGCAGGTACACAGAGTGGAGAAAGTCCTGGAAAAAATGGAAAGCAAGCATTTTGGGGTCCGACCTCAGCTCTGCATACCTATACTACAAGTGGGTGTTGAACTTGTCAGAGCAGATACAAGATGCTGCCGATTAGCGCAGATCTGCTTCCTACCACCCGATAAACAGATAGGGAGAAACGTTGGATATGTAGCATGTGGCCTTGCCCTTAGTCATTGAAATTCTCATTCAATTAAACCAAACTGAGTCGGCAAAATGGAAAATTAACACAGTTCAGATCATGTATACTATAAGGTCATGTGTAAAGCATGGCTTGCCCCTTCCCCATAGGCATTTAGGTCAAATCAATGGTGTCTATCAGCTTGATCAACACTTATCAATAACCGTATAACTACCAGTTATGCCTCCCTTTTTACTCAGTGCTTTGTGTAACTAGTAGGACAGTTTCTCCTCACATAAATGAAGATAAATACAAGTCTCCTAGCTCCTGTTTTTGGAGCTTCATTTGACAGAGTCCAACTAATATCTAATGCATCAAGTTTTTCATGCAAATTAAATCAGAGAATGAGATGAAATGTACATTTTTGCTTTTTTGCTCCCAATAGTTAAAAAATGCAAGGGGAGCAGGTATTCATTACATTCTCACTTGGTCTGCTAACGAGAGGCCTGTCAAGCAGCACCACTGGCCACAAAGGAGAAGAGGCAGGCAATGTGGATATGATAAACCAACACTTAATCTATGCTGAAATCTTTTATTAATGCTGTGTGTGAATATAAAAAAACAAACACGATCTGCATTGGTGTACCAATATTCACATCTTCAACTTCTTCTGATGCAATATAGCTTCACTGGGGACAGAAGCTGTGAAAATTGTACAAGGAATATTAAGTATTGATTACAGATGATCAAGTATCCACAAAACAGAACATTTGTTGGCCTGCACAGAACAGCTAAGCCTTATAGAGGTTTTTTACATTTAAAATACATTTTTTTTACGGTCTCCCTAGCAATCAGGCAGTGGTTTAAATGAGATACTGGACTATAGATAGAAGGGGCTCTGAATGGAAATATAGTAATAAAAGTAAGCATAACAATATAAAACTGTAGCCTCAAAGAACATCAGTCAGAAGAGGAAAGCAAATAAGTAAAAATTAAGACCAATAACAAAGGTAAACTGCACCTTTAACAGACACAGGTGCCCTTATTTGAAGATCCCTAACCCTTTCAATGAAGCGTGATATACAATTACTGTTTATGAATATCATAATAATATGGAACATAAAATTAATAAAGCTTTGCTTCTTATTGATACAAAAAGCATTCCTTAAATATACATATTTAATAAAGCAGCAATTAAATAAATGATTAGCAAAACAAATTTAAAAAAAAAGTTAAGTCTTATACTTAATCTTTAAAATAAAAATTATGCCAAACTCTGCAAAGAATAAATAGCAGCTAACTATCAATGTATGGCCCTAAAAGGAGGTAAAAATATTTAACTAGTTTCACTGGATTCAAGTTAAAGGAACAGTAACACCAAAAAATAAAAGCTATTTAAACAAATGACAAAATAATGTACCTTTGCCGTCCACTGGTAAAACTGGTGTGTTTGCTTCAGAAACACATCTATAGTTTATATAAATAAGTTGCTGTGTAGTCATTCAAGCACAGAATACACAGTAGATAACACATAGGTTCGGAATAATCCCATTGTATACTACAGAATTTATCTGGCATCTGCTGTGTAGCCTGTGTCTTTTCATTTTTCAGCTTTGAATTATAGAGTTTCTGAAGCTGACACAACAGTTGTACCAGTGTAGCACAATACTACATTATATTTTCATTACTTTAAAACTCATTTTTTGGTGTTACCGTTCCTTCAAAAGGGCAGTTTACCAACTTTTTCAACTTGAGTTAAAAAAACACGGCTTGTTCTGAAGATAGATTTTTTTTTTTTTAAATGCTTAAAACAATAGTTCTTTGTTATTTTTTGAGCTACACAGTGCAAAAGGGAAACTTATTAAAGTTACTTTGATGTTTGTTCCTTGAGAGGTAAATAATTAAATTTTAATTTCTTACCTTTTCCCAGCAACTGGCTTTCGTGGTTGGCCCCTGGTTACTTTCACCCATGAAGACATTTTATAGCACCTGTAGAAGAAAAACAGAACAAGTCAAACAAAAACATGTACTGATGACATATCCCCAGCAAAAAAAAACAGGCCTTTGCCAGCTGCAAAGTGTGCCAATTTTCATATGTATTAATCCTCAAACTCTGATTTTAATCATAGGCCATGTTTTTAGCAGCCAACTGTCAATATTGCCAAAATCTGTCCCTTTCTTTCACCTGCTATGGCCAAGATTCTTATGCATGTGCTCATACTATCCTGACTAGATTACTGTAACCTGCTACCAACAGGCCTCCCTAACTCCCATCTTTCCCCTCTACAATCAGTATTAAATACTGCTGCCAGAATTCTCCTACTGTCATCCAAAAAGGTATAGGCCCCTCCAATGCTGAATCTTACAAACTGCTCCTCGTAACCTTCAAAGCCCTTCACACCTAACTACGTCTTATCTCTCTATGTTCCTGGCCAAACGCTCCATTCAGAGCAACCACTTAGTTGCACTCCCCTCTACTACTGCCGTTTCCCCCCTTCTATCTAGCTGATCCTTATATTTGGAATGCCATTCCTGAATCTCTCTGCAGAGAATCCTCCTTCAATGACTTTAGAACTAAACTCAAAGACTACCTCTGGTCGCTCCTGGATAACAATTTAACTGGCTGCTGGCACTTATAAGGCAGTGTGTCACACTGTAACTACAGCACTTAATACCCCTCTGAATTGTGTCTAAGTTATCCTTCCATATAGATTGTAAGCACTACGGGGCAGGTTCCTACATCTTTGTCTCATTGACACGGTGCAATTAATCTGTATTGTAATTATATTTATGTGAATTGTAATTCTAATAATGCACTTATTGTTACTTATCATTGCAGTGACCCCTTGTTTGTTAATACAAATTTATTGTTTTGCTGTATAGTGCTTTGCCCTCAAGGAACACTATAAAAAAACACATACAATTGCGAATATAAAAGGAAAACAGGCCCAAAAGGTTTTAGTGGAGTGTAAGGCTGGAATAAAATACACAACAAACCGCAGTAAGTAAATTACAGCCTATTCAAACATTAGACAGGATTATTGATTGGATTTATAAGGATTTATCTGGGATAGCCCTAAAACTAGGAAAGAAAGGAAAAAAATGGGCATATAAAATGATCAGTGTTAACACATATCTAAAGCCAACAAAGCAGTTAAAATTAAAAAGTACCAAGTGCCAGACATAAAAACATAAAAAGAAGTTGAACATATCCTGGACTAACATTACCAGACCAAATATAAGCCACAATTAGATCAGATACGCACATTTCTCACTCGATTCTAGTATAGTTAAAACCTTTACATGATGCCTAGCAGGATAACGTGACCATACGATGTAAGTACAAGTATCCAAGGCCCAGGGTAAAATGCGACCACTGGCCTAAGAGCTTATTTTCGGCTACACGTAAAGAGCAAATTGTATACCGTAAAAGCCACTTAACCTTCCTGCAAACCTTAAGAGCGGGCAAAAAATATATATGAAGCATGTGATACAAACGTGTATGACATAATGCATATTCCTACCGGACTTTCTTTTGCTTCCTCTGCCCCGGTGCCGAAACAAAAACCAATCCACAACAAACGTCAAACCAGTCCGAGCAGCCTAAGGCAATATAGAAAGAAAGCCTCCCTAGAAGATAAGTAGCTAAGATTGTAATAGTCAGAGACACCTAGCGGTCGGAGGATAGCGTAAATGACGTAATCATAGCAGGGAAGCATGGATGAAACAACAAACACGCATGCTCTTGTATGCTTTGCCCACATAATATAACAGCAGCACCGCGCCCTATTATGTTGCGCATATAACCACGTTCAATTATAAACCTCTTTCCTAAGGAGAAGTGAGTAAAATATGGTCTCTCCGCACGTGAGACAGTTGGTACATTTCCCCAGATCTTGTTAAATCATCTGTGGTCAGAAGAATTTACACCCAGCATATCGCTTACATTCCGAAGTCGGAATGTAAGCGATATGCTGGGGTAAATTAATAAAGCTCTATTAATTAATAAAGCTCAATTAATTAATAAAGCTCAAGAGACTACGTCGTTGCACAAACCGCTTATAAAAAGGCTGATATAAACGTACCAATCTGTCTCACGTGTGGAGGGATCTCTCTGTACCTCATTTTACTCCCCTCTACTCAAACAATAGATTTACAATTGGGGGTATATGGATTATGATGTAGTCGTGTATAAGGCGTGGTGCCCCTGTGCTTTACATTATGTGGGCAAAGCTTGCAGGACATAGAGAGAGAGTCACTAACCATAGGCGTGCAATTAGATTAGGCCTGGCAAATGTGGCAAAAACGTTGGTTGAACTGCAAACAAACTCCTACAATTTAGGCACATGAATATTGATCATGTCCCCCATTATGGTGGCAGGGACTTGGCAATAAGAGAAGCCACCTGGATATGCAAATTGAGCATACTTACATATACAAATTGACACTGAAAGGATTCAGTGAAATACTGTTAAGCCACCCAATTGGTGAGGGAAATACATATTTATGACTTATGGGTATTCTATTCTGTATTTGAGAATACTGTTTAACTGCCCAGTTTTGTTGGATTTTTGTGGTCCTACCTTTCAGAAACTTTATTACATGAATGCTTTATTATGTGATCAAAGTACAGGATTGAAGTAGAATGTATCCAAATTGTTGCACTCAGGTTACCTTCCTTGACTTTGAAACATTATAACATGCAATATTGTGTTAAGTGGCCACATGTAGTCATTTTAGTTCCCCATGTACCAGACTGAAGTTGTTTTAAATGTATTGCTTCTTTTGGTGATGGTTATGGACCCCAGTGAAGGCTTGCTAGCTTAGAGGCTGCTTTGAGGATACCAGCTGGCTTAGAGCAGGGGTTGTGGCTTACATATTTGGTGTTCAAAGTCCTTTTACTCGGGCCTTGACTGGCAATCTCTGGATACTAGCAAATTCTAAATGGGCTGCTGTAAGGTGCCACAGACAGTCAGTATTCATTGTGCTGGTGGGGGCTGCTTGGGCCTTTCTACACTTGAAATGCCAGGGCCTATTTTGAATCACAGCCCAGGCCTGCTTATACCTTTCAGAGAGTAGAAGAACCACTGGGTTATGGAATATGGGCTCACATGGACAAATAGGTCTTGTCTGACATAAATTAAGTGGTAGAATGGGGTGGAAGCAGGTGCTGTACTGGGTGAAGAGGTTAGAGATTCTGGTGCACACTGAACACAAGCCTGTCAGTTGCATATGGAATGTAGTTCACTGTCAGCTATATGTGTGATCCAGTATCTCATTCTTGAACGACTATCTAAAAACAATCAAATAATATTAACCTTCTGTTTGTTGTGTGAGATTAAAGCTCACCTCAGAAAAAAATCACTGACTTTCTATTTATTCCCATGAGATTTTAAAAAGCATATTTATCAAATAGTGGCACAAGTAGGGTTGCCACCTGTCCGGTTTTGACCCGGACAGCCCGGTATTTTGGGGGGCTGCTTGAGTCTATACTTCCTGCCTGGTTTTCCAAATAAGGAAAACCGGAGGGATTCCCTTGATTGACACGGCGATCGGCCAATCGCTGCTTCATAGCCCCGCCCACTGATAGCATGGGTCCACCCACTGACATCATAGCCCCGCCCATTGACGTCACAGACCCACACCCCGCCTGGTCTCAGCCAGACATAAAGGTGGCAACCCTAGGCACCAGTTTGTGCTTGATATATTCACTATGTCTCACTGGATAGTTATTCCTGATGAAGGCTCCTTGATGAGCTAAAATGTTGAATAAACCATTTTTTCTTTTTCCACTTTAAAGACTTGTGAGTGCTGGACTTTTTGTATGTGTGTGTATATATATATATATATATATATATATATATATATATATATATATATATATATATATATATATATATATATATATATATATATATATATATATATATATATATATATATATATAGATAGATATATATACACACACACACACACACACACATATATATACACACACATATATACACACACACACACACACACATATATATTTGTAAATTGTCCTTGGATTTGGTTACTACTATTAAGGAGTCTAAGAAAAAGGATGACGTTGTGATCATCTATACTACAACCTATGATGCTCGTACCCCATTAATTAAAAAAAATTAGTTTAATTACTTATTGTAATTTCCTTTTCCCTCAGTCCCAAAGGCAGCACTTACTACAAAGAGAGACAGAGTCCCTCTTTGGGGTAGGAAAACACCGCCCAGCATAACAAAACATCTTTCCACATTACCCTTCAGTGATTAACAAGCAATACACATCATGAATGCCAAAGTTTTTAATAAAGGGAGGGATAAACGTGCTGCCTTTGTGACTGAGGGAAAGGGAATTTATGGTAAGTAATTAACTTAATTTTTTCCCTCACGTCCCTTGGCAGCACTTACTACAAAGAGTTAATAAGCAGAAGTAAAGGGAGTGTTAATCAGCTACAGCACCCAAGACTGCTTTTGCGAAAGCCACTTCCCTGAGTGTACCCACATTGAGCCTGTAATGGTTTGAGAAGGTTTTGAAGCTTGACCAGGATGCTGTCCTACAGATTTGGTCCACAGAAACTCCTGCACTCTCTGACCATGAAGCTGGCACTGCCCAAGTCAAATGAGCAAATAAACCCAGAGGAACTGGGTTTTGTTGTGATGTATATGCAATCATAATTACTTGTTTTATCCATCTGGATATTGACATCTTTGATGCTATCTTGCCTTTTCTAATACCTGTATGTGTTATAAACAGGCGATTAGAGATTATAACTTGTTGTACTGTCTTCAAATATATTAAGATGCGAGAGACGTCACGTGATGCGTTCGTGAGTAGACGTGTCGGCACATCGCTCTGTCCCGGCCTGAGGAAAAAGCACCATAAGCTACCTTTTATTATCCCTTAAAGGTGAATTTTGTTATATAATTCATTGGAGGCATGACTAAAACGGGAAAAGCCAAGAAGAAAACACTGCAGAAGCCATTAACTGACTTCTTTAACTCCCAAAGCTCGGCACCGGAGGAATCCAAGATGGCGGCAGCAAGTCCCTTCTCCTCTGCACAATCAGATAGTGGGCCGCCATATAGTCCGGTAAGCCTACATTCGGAAATGAAACACGATTCACCGCATGTTAGTGACACAACTTTACTGCACAAATTTAAATCTTTGTTACACAAAGACCTGACGGAAATGTCCGTAACTGTCACATCACAGCTGACACACGAAATATGCGATTTGGGGCTCTGCACTGAGGAAATGGAAAACAAGCTAGATGGAGCAATCATACGCTTAAATGAACATGACTCCTCAATCTCACACTTTACAACACAGTATGAGGAGGTGGTGGAACGTTTGGAAGATTTGGAGAATAGGTCCAGACGAAATAACATTAGTATACAGGGCCTTACAGAGGACATTAAGGATCTACATATTGAAATCCCTAAACTCTTGGCCAATCTGGTTCCAGATATACCAATTGCCCGTTTAGAGCTGGACCGTGTACATCGAGCTTTGGGGCCTAGAAAGACCAATGGAACGGCTCGAGACGTAATTTTACGATTTCATTACTAGGCAACAAAAGAGGCAGTTATGGCGGCAATAAGGGGAACCGCGGAGTTAAGCTACAACTCGAACCCATTTCAAATCTTTTCGGATTTGGCAAGCATTACTATTCAGCGGAGAATGGAGTTACGCCCTATCACGCAGTTATTACGGCAACACAGTATCTTGTATCGGTGGGGCTTTCCATTCAAGTTGTTATTCACTTATAACAGCAAGCAACATATGATCAAGTCGTTGAAAGAGGGGCAAGCGATTCTTCACGCGTTGAGGATAACTTCGGATCAAAGTCTAATTGATCGTCCGCACTCCTCGCCCACTCAAACACCACCATCCCCATTCCCCAAGAATCCCACTGACCACTATATGGGAAAAAGCTCAGTCGAAATCCCCATGAGAACTCAATCACAAATGGTAAAACCGTTTTGTTTATTTCTACATTTGTCTTATAAATGGGAGCTTGTTACGTTACACCACACTATGTAACACTTAGTTTATTTTGTGACATTAACTAAATGTCCCCCTTACCACTACATAATGACATCGGTGTGGATAATACTGGAACATATTTTCAATATTGAGGCACTTCTCGCTCATATGACCCTTTTGAGTGAGGGGCCACATCTTGGTGGAAAATGTTCGGGTCTTGTGTATCCAGTATGGGTACTACTGTTTTACCCCCCCCCAGTTTGATATTTTCTTGCTGCTACTGTCCGATTTTCTTTTTCCTTTTTTTCTTCTTTATTTAACTTGTTTGATTCTCTTCTTTTTTTCCTTATTACGCTGCACTGACAATTTAAGGACCCTTGATCCATTTTACACCTTGCTGACTCGATGCCCACTATTAATCTGGGAATGCAATGACTATCTGAAGAGTTTTTTTCCACAAAACTGTAATGGAGGTTTTTTTGACACATAGTGGGACATTCACTAAAAATCGTAGTCCGCTTCGCCGCACTTCGCCAGGCGTATTTTCGCCAGCGCTCCGCAAATTCACTAAAATCCGAAGTTGCGCTCAGGGGTAGCATAAGGTTTCGAAGTTGCGCTAGCGTTAATTCGCCAAGCAAAGCGAAGTTACGCTAGCGATGGTTAATTTGCATACAGCACCAAATTCAAATTTCAATGGAAGTATTCGTAGAAGCACTACACAAGCCTGGTAAACCTTCAAAACATCAAATAAAATTTTTATTTTGCCCTACACATGTGCCCACTGTATAGTTACGTTGCCATGAGTTAGGAAATGTAGGGGGGAAGGAGGGGAGCCCCAAAAAAAATTTCGATCTTTTTCAGCCTATCACCTATAATAAAGAAAAAACTGCAGCGTTTTTTGGGACTTACAAAAATTTGTAACTTTTTTTGAAGCAATCCCTATCTACTCTATTGTGCTTCGCCTGGTCTGAGGTGGCGAAGGAAGTCTGGCGTAAAAGTTAGCGTTCAGAACAATGCGCGCGTGAATTTGCGTAGTTACGTCCGTTGCGCAAATTCGCCAGGCGTAAGGGTGTAAAGTTTCACTAGAGAAGTTACGCCAGCGTCCGTTAGTGAATTCACGCTAGCGTTAGGCGCTTAGTGAATTTGCCCCTATAATGTTAAGAGGCTTAACAGCCCTCAAAAACGTTCTATGGCCTTTCGCTATTATAAATCTATGGGGATACAAATATTTTTTTTGCAGTTAACGCACTTTTCCAGAACTTCAATTCCTAATTATTTTCACAGCCACTTCTCACATGTTTTTTTGGCTACAGCGGAGAAGAAGCAGAAGGGTGTGGGAATCCTCATTAACAAAAATGTACCCTTTATATTATTGAAGTGTGTGCCCGACCCACAAGGGCATTTTGTGATTATTGTATGTCATATTGGGGAGGCGCTCTATACCCTAGCATCAGTATATAGCCTGAATGATCACCAACATAAATTCTATACCAGATTTTTAAAATCTTTGTCCATACATAACAGAGGGCAAATTATAATAAGAGGTGATTTGAACTCCATTTTGAATGCAAATAAGGATTGTTATGATCCCATGAATCCACTTAAGAAATATACTGAATTTATTTTAAAAGTATTACAAACAAAATTAAAAGATATGGGACTAGCTGATGCATGGAGAGAGCATAATCCCTTCAAAAATAATTATACATTCTATTCAAACCCTAATAAGACATACCCTAGAATTGACTATGTATTATTTAGTCTTCCACTTTTACTAATCTTTGCAAAAATCACTGAATGTTCTTGGTCAGACCACAACCCAGTGAAAGTTATTTTACATTATTTAGATTTCCCGAGACATGCTCCAATATGGAGATTGAATGAAGCCATCCTTACAAACTCACAAGTTCGTTCCCAAATCGAACAAGAATTAACTTCCTATTTCGAGCTTAATAATACCTCCGATGTTAGTGAATCAATACTTTGGGAAGCTCATAAAACCTACATTAGAGGTATTATTATTAAAATATGCTCAAAATGGAAGAGAGAAAAAAATCAAAAAAGTAAATAAATTGACATAGCAATTGGAACAAACTGAACTAGAGTATAAAACAAATCCTAGTAATAGATGTTTTAAATGTATTAGACAACTTAAAACGGAACTTAATCTAATTCTTTTGGAAGACGTTGAGAAACAACTTCAATGGATGAGACAAACATTTTATACAAAGGCTAATAAAGTTGATACGTTGTTAGCAAATAAATTACGAAATATACATAAAGGGAACTCCACATATAGCTTACTAACAAAATCAGGCGCTATTACAGCTATTCCATTAAAGATTACTGAAACATTTAAGGACTATTACTCGCAACTTTATAAGAACCAAACTATATTTAATAAACAGAAAGCAGACTCGATCTTTCAAGATATAGAGATAACCACTTTAACTGCTGATCAAAAAGCTTCTATGGAACAACCTATTACAACGGACGAAGTCCAATGGGTCATAAAATCTTTGAAATCACAAAAAGCACCAGGGCCGGATGGCTTTACAGCCCCATATTATAAACACTTTTCCAAAGTCTTGATACCTCATATCACTAACATGTTCAATTTCATAGGAGCCGGTAAACAATACACCCCTGACTCTCTTAGAGCATTTATAACAGCCATCCCAAAAGTAATTTAGCTGAAAACCATAGACCAATTACACACCTGCAGAGCTCCTCTCTCTGGATATAGAAAAAGCATTTGACACGTTGTCATGGGATTTTCTTAAATATGCCCTGAATAGATATGGGTTTCCTCTGTCTTTTTTTGTCACATATCAAGGCATTGTATGACTTCCCTACAGCCCAGATAAAATATCGTGGATTTCTCTCCACTCCAATCGCAATAGAGTGAGGTACGCGGCAGGGATGCCCACTGTCGCCAATCTTATTTGTTATGACAATGGAATATTTGGCAGCATGGATACGACATAATGTAGATGTAACTGGCATCTCCATAGCACAACAAGAATATAAATGCTGTTTATATCCAGATGACTTGTTGCTTACTATTACCAAGCCATTGATTTCATTGCCAAACCTATTTAATATCATGGATAAATTTCAATTGCTTTCTGGGCTTAAAATTAATGTAACCAAATCAGAGGCACTACCGCTTAATATCCCACCTGCTATGAAGAAGCTTTTAGAATTGAATTTTGATTTTGAATGGGCACAAACTTCTGTAAAATACTTAGGAGTCCGTATAATGGATTCATATAACACGTTGAGTGCAAATAATTATAAAAACCTTATTAGGAAACTAATGGACAACTTGGATTCCTGGAAAGGTTTTTCAATCTCATAGTTTGGTAGAATTAACATCATAAAAATGAGTATATTACCACGTATATTGTACCTGTTTCGTACCCTTCTTGTTACACCGCAAGCTGGTTTGCTAACCAAGTTGCAAAATGCTTGTCTCAAGTTTATATGGTGTGCTAAACGTCCAAGAATAGCTAAAACAATATTATACAGACATAGGTCAATGGGTGGATTGCGTGTCCCAAACTTTCGTGAATATTATATGGCAGCACAGATATCACAGTTGCTGCATTGGTTTATTCTTTCACAACCACCGAAATGGGTATTGATTGAACAGGATATTTGTCAGTGCAGTTTCCTTGGCGATATACTATGGGTTCTTTATGTATCACAATCTGCTAAGAATTTTCCTACTATAAAACATACATTAGCTATATGGCACGCAGTAGCCTCTAAATCTTACTGGTTATCCAAACATAAACCCTTAGCACCCTTGTTTAATTATCCAGACTTTCGACCAGGACTGGAACCTAGGCAATTCATTTGGTGGGTGGATAAAGGACTTACACATATTCGCCATTATTTATTGCATAATAAAATTATAAGCTGGACAGTCTTACAAGATAGATATGCTATTTCTGATCAGGAAAGATACCGTTATAATCAAATACAGCATTTCTTAATAACTCTAGAGAAGAAATTTTCATTTCCCACTCTTACATTTTTTTGAAACACTGTGATTGCATCGTCCCCAGATGAAAGGGTCTCTTAGTTACCTCTATAGACCATATACTACTTCTCAGCCTATAGCATTTCTGACATATGTTAGCAGAATTGTCACAGACTATGGATGAACAAAATTGGCAAACTATTTTCACAAACACAATGCATACTTCGGTTAATATGCTAGCACAAGAAACTTCTTATAAGATTTTAAGTAGATGGTATTTGGTACCCACCCGCATAGCCAAATGGAAACAAGGAGCTAATCCTAATTGTTTTAGAGGATGTGCTACGCTAGGCACAATGCTGCATATATTTTGGCAGTGTAATAGGGTACAACGCTTATGGACTAGAGTCTACGAATTAATATATACAGTATTACAAGTAAACATACCTAAATGACCAGTGGAAGCATTATTGAACAAACCAATAGAGGCGATTAATGTCACACCATAAACTAATTACACATCTTTTCACTGCAACTAAGCAAACTATTGCGAAAGCCTGGTTAACTCTACAATTGACCTTCTCAGAAGTCAAAAACAGAATAGATACTGTCTTTCTTATGGAAAAACTCACTAGCATAACACTAGATAAGTAGGAACACTTCACGAAAGTTTGGGACCCATGGATTCAATACCGCTACCCAAATAGATTTGACCGTACTGTTTTAGCATATTAGCAGGATATATGAAGACACAGAAAGGGAATCCCATGGTACAACTTTACTAGCACTTTGTTTGTATAATATTTGGTGCAGTTTATGGAAGAAATCTATTTTTTTTATCTCTCTTCTCTCTCCCCCCTTCTATTCTTACTAATTTTACTTGTTTTTCTATCCTTTTTCCCCTCCTATCTAATCTCTGTTAATAGATTTTGAATAACTTGTTTATCAATATTTTTACACTCTCGGAAGCATATAGAACCAAATACTGAGTCAGAAGATCGAATCATGTGTATTATGTTAAATTGCGCTCAAATGTAACAAATGGCTGTCTAAATGTATACACAAAATCATTGCATTGAAATGTAAATGTTGAATATTTGCAATAAAGAAATATTGAAAGAAAAAATATATGGTAACTGAACTTTCTTGTTCATAGAATTTTTCTGATGATCCCATATTGAATTAAGAAATTCCTGTAGCTCTTTCATATGAGCCTGTGCCCAGGGAATAGCTAATATGGCTGCTGAAAAGAGTCCTTGGACTTCTGTGACTTGTTTTAACAGACACTTCCCTTTCCTGCAACAGTCTCACCTGGTTTCTGATTTTGGGAGCTTTTTCCAATGGTAGGGAAACTTTTCCTATTTTGGGTATCTAGAATCATGCCAAGAAACTTTATATTTGTTGTGGGATGATGATTGGATTATTCCCAATTTATAATCCCAGGGCCGGAACTAGGGGTAGGCAGAAGAGGCACCTGCCTAGGGCACAAGGCATTCCATGTCGCATTCCTCTGGCTTACAACAGCGCATGCAGGACAACGATTTCCCCTGACCATGTCCTAAAATGCATTCCGTAATGTCAATCCCACCTTTGCCCCTCATCCTACCGGCTCCATGTGAAGTTGCAGACTCGTGGTCTCTCTTCTCTCTCCCCCTTCTATTCTTACTAATTTGACTTGTTTTTCTATTCTTTTTCCCCTCCTATCTAATCTCTGTTAAAAGATTTTGAATAACTTGTTTATCAATATTTTTACACTCTCGGAAGCATATAGAACCAAATACTGAGTCAGAAGATCGAATCATGTGTATTATGTTAAATTGCGCTCAAATGTAACAAATGGCTGTCTAAATGTATACACAAAATCATTGCATTCAGCGCGCATACGTGCACATGAGCGGGGGGAGCTAGAGCAGGGTTGCCTGCCAGCCGGGTTGCCTAGGGCGCCCAGCCGGCTTGGCCCTGTATAATCCATCCAAGTGTTTGGCTAACTTGAACTGTCAAATTTAAGTGCTCATGTAGGATAGACTGAGATTTTGCTGTTTTGAGACAGTCGTATAAATACGGTATTATTGAGACTCCTTACATTCTTAAAAAAAAGCCACAACAGACACTTCCAAACAGTAGTGCTGTAAATTGAAGGTGTTCCTTCTTTCCTTTTATGGCTATCCTTAAGAACTTTGATGACATGGATATGTAAATAGGCGTTTTGTCGATCTAGCGTCACCACTTCCTCCTGTTCGCGGAGATCCTGTATTGTAGAGCACATAGTTTACATCTTGAATTTTTTCTCTTTTGAAATGATTTAGATCTCAAGTCTACAACTGCTCTGTATTTCCCTTTTGGTTTCGGAACTAAAAAAATATTCCTGAACCTCTTTCTCCCTGAGGTACTTGAATTAACACCCCTTGATCTTTGAAGTCCTGAATTGGCAACCACATAGCCTTCCTTTCCATTCCTCCTTTTGGAAGAAATGTCTTTAAAAATGGGTTGGGGAAAATAATTGAATTCAATGGCATAACCTTTTTCTACTGTTTGTAGCACCCATTTGTCGGGTGTTACTTTCCTCCATTCTGCTACAAGCTTCTTCATACCCCCTCCAACCTGTTTGGCGTCATGCTGAAAATGGTTGTTGAAAGTTTGTGCGGACTCTTCCTCTACTGGATCGTCCTCTGAACTGACTATAGGATCTATCCTTTGATGTCTTCTGGTCTCTCCAGTCCTGCCAGTATTTATAGGAGGTATGGAACCCCAAAAGGAGCGTTTGGAAGCTATTTTAACTTGAGTCAAACCTTTTACTTTATCATCTGATTTATTTTCCACTAATGATTCTAGTTCAGATCCGAATAATTTTTCTCCCTCAAATGGTAGATTAAGTAGGCGATTCTTTGCCCTTCTGGCTGACACGAATGCCGTGGATTTTTACAAAATATCTATCGAGGATAAAGCAGCTTCAGTGGGAAAATCAGCCGCCGACGATAACACAGGCAGAGCTGACAAAAGTCTGTCTCTTGACACCCCTTTCTTTAACGCCTTTTCTAATTGCGAGATCCATACCTTCAGTGATCTAACTACTGAAGCTGCGGCCACCCCTGGTTTGAATCCTGCTGCTAGAAAAGCTTTCTGTAAAGCACCATCAGCCTTTCTGTCTATTGGATCCCTGAGACCCGTGCTGTCCTCAAGGGGAAGCATTGCTCTTTTAATTGGAGGATCCAACTTTGGGGCATTATCCCAAGCCTTAGAATCAGCCACATCAAAAGGAAATAGCATATTAAACTTCTTTTGAAGAATAAATTTCCTATCCAAATTACACCTGCTTTTTAATTTTCCGTTTAATAGCATCATCCAGTGGAAAGCATACTTTACGTTTATTAATATTTTCAAAATGTTTGCTTGATTTTTTCAGTGGTTCTGAAATATCTTCCAACCCCATTGTTTCTCTTACTGCCAAAAGCAGAGAATCCATGTCCTCTATAGGAAAAAATCTTCCAAATCTGAGTATTCTGACTCAAAATCTGGCTTACATTTTGATCAACAGATTCATCTGATGAAATACTTTCATAAAGAGGGCTGCCTTCAGCAGGTACATCGTTATCCTGCTTAACTTGGTTGAAAATTCAAAAGCTTGCAGCATTGCCCCCTTAATCCATGACACAATTCCTCAGAACCAGCCACATGACCTGCTGGACTTTTATTTTATGTACATAATTTATTTGTTTCAGTGGACAAGCATTTATTATCACAGTCCAAGCAAGTAACTGCAGACATTTTCTTAGCAATGTCTTTCTTATACTTAGGTGACTCAATTGGGGAATCCTTATTTTTGGCCTTCTCCTTTGTCTTGCCTTTCACTTCCCCTTTCTCCGGTGCAGTGTCAGCCATACCATCTCCCTGAACTGCCTCAGCGTTTTTCCCCATAGGCTGCAATGAAAAGTCGCCTGCGCTAATGCACACGCGGCGATGCGTTTTCAATAGTCGCCCAAAGTTGCCTCAGTGTCACCGACCTGTCACCCGGCCCCATGCTGTACAGGTAGTTATGCGTGAAATACATCTACCCTCAAACTCTTCCTCAGTTACCATCACACAATACCAGTGGCGGAACTATCACTGGTGAAGGGGTGCGACTGAACCAGGGCCCGCACCAACTTAGGGCCCGTCGTTAGTTAACACTATTGCGAATCCGCCGCATTCTCCTCTTTCTAAGGGGGGAGTGGGCGGCTGCATAGCCTGCACCCGGGCCCTGCGCCTCCTAGTTCCGTTACTGCACAATACACATGCCTATACTAAATGGACTGTACTAAGTAACTTGAGATCAATGTAGCCTTGGGTATGCTTGTCCTAAAAGTCATCCAAGAAAGTATTAAAGGGGTTGTTCACCTTCAAATTAACTTTTAGTATGATGTAGAGAGTTTAAAAATGTTAGTATACAGTACATCAAAAAAAAACACCAAGAGAAATTAAACTTTAAAATCACAAAGCCTTTATTAAGAAATAACTTACCAAAACTGCACTTCCGTTCCTCTTCAGAAAAGGCGACAGGCGACTTTATTTCTCCTTCCTGGCTAGCTCCCATATTCTACTGACAGCATGTGAAGGAGCCGTGGTCCCTGGTAAGTTGGATGCGCTCGGACTTGCTGGGGGTGCCCTTCGGAGGTGGCCGGAGGAAGAACACGAAGCCACAGAGGAAGGCCTGTTGCCTTTTCTGAAGAGGAGCGGAAGTGGAGTTTCGGTTAGTTATTTCTTAATAAAGGCTTTGCAGTTTTAAAGTTTAATTTGTCTTGGTGGTTTTTTTTCTCGAAGTATACTAATATACTAATACTGGTCCTTTAAAGAGATTCTACTTAGCCAGCAAATAACCAGCAGTGTTTGAGATTGAAACATGCAATAATCAGATTTACAAAAAGTATCTTAAAAATCGCATTTAGTAGATTACATAGTTACATATTTACATAGTTAAATCAGGTTGAAAAAAGTCCATCAAGTCCAACCCCTCCAAATGAAAACCCAGCATCCATACACACACCCCTCCCTACTTTCACACAAATTATATATACCCATACCTATACTAACTATAGAGTTTAGTATCACAATAGCCTTTGATATTATGTCTGTCCAAAAAATTATCCAAGCCATTCTTAAAGGCATTAACTGAATCAGCCATCACAACATCACCCGGCAGTGCATTCCACAACCTCACTGTCCTGACTGTGAAGAACCCCCTACGTTGCTTCAAATGAAAGTTCTTTTCTTCTAGTCTGAAGGGTGGCCTCTGGTACGGTGATCCACTTTATGGGTAAAAAGGTCCCCTGCCATTTGTCTATATTGTCATCTAATGTACTTGTAAAGTGTAATCATGTCCCCTCGCATGCGCCTTTTTTCCAGAGAAAACAACCCCAACCTTGACAGTCTCCCCTCATAATTTAAGTCTTCCATCCCTCTAACCAATTTAGTTGCACGTCTCTGCACTCTCTCCAGCTCATTTATATCCCTCTTAAGGACTGGAGTCCAAAACTGCACTGCATACTCCAGATGAGGCCTTACCAGGGACCTATAAAGAGGCATAATTATGTTTTCATCCCTTGGGTTAATGACCACTAGATCCTTCTCATTTAAGGAGACTCCCAACACACTGCCATTTAGTGTATAACTTGCATTTATATTATTTTTGCCAAAGTGCATAACCTTGCATTTATCACATTGAACCTCATTTTCCAGTTTGCTGCCCAGTTTTCCAATTTAAACAAACCACTCTGCAAAGTGGCAGCATCCTGCATGGAACCTATAGTTCTGCACAATTTAGTATCATCTGCAAAAAAAGAAACAGTACTTTCAATGCCCACCTCCAGGTCATTAATAAACAAGTTGAAAAGCAAGGGACCTAGTATAGAGCCCTGCGGTACTCCACTAACAACACTGGTCCAATTAGAAGATGTTCCATTTACCACCACTCTTTGTAGTCTATCTTTTAGCCAGTTCTCTATCCAGGTACAAATACTATGTTCCAGGCCAACGTTCCTTAATTTAACCAGTAACCTTTTGTGTGGCACTTTAGCAAAGTCTAAGTAAATTGCATCCACTGCCATCCCAGAATCGAGGTCTCTACTTACCTTCACATAAAAAGAAATTAAGTTAGTCTGGCAAGATCTATTACGCATAAAACCATGCTGGCACAAACTCATAGTATTATGATTTGCTATCAAGTCCAGTATCTTATCCTTTATTAACCCTTCAAAAAGCTTTCCTAACACTGACGTCAGACTAACTGACCTATAGTTTTGAGGCTGAGAACGGGATCCTTTTTTGAATAGAGGCACCACATTAGCAATTCGCCAGTCTCTCTGCACTATGCCAGATCTCAATGAATCCTGAAAAATTAAGTAAAGAGGTTTGGCATTCACAGAGCTAAGCTCGCTAATTACCCTGGGATGAATTCCATCTGGCCCCGGACCTTTGTTAATCTTAACATGTTCTAGTCGCTTTTGAATTTCTTCATGTGTGAACCATGCATCATTCGTTTTATTACTAGAATTGGTACTATTAAGAAGGAAACCTTCACTTACTGGTTCCTCATTTGTGTAGACAGATGAAAAATATGAGTTCAGAATCTGCGCTTTTATTTTGTTTTCATCAACCAGCTGACCCCCCTCTGATAGTAATGGTCCCCCCCCTTCCTGCTTCATTTTTTTACTATTAACATATTTAAAAAATAATTTTGGATTTTTTTACTGCTTGCTGCAATATCCTTTTCTATATCAATTAATTGATCTATTGAATCTCAATTAATCTGATTAATTACAGATCTCCTTAATTAACAAACCACCAAAGTGTATTTATTTAAATACCAATATTCATAAAAAAATTAAATGGCACATAATTATTAAATTCATGTTCATTTTAGAATAAATCATGTATTTATTCATTTGATGAACTAGATCAGAAACAGCTGAAAATAAATTAATAAAACCAACCAAATCATCACACAAATTGAAAAAATTGACTGTAATGTCCAGATACTGTTAAAAAATCCTGAAAGTACGGTGTGGTATATTATGCATTTTCATGAATATTTATGCCATGTAAAGACACTGCACAATTTAAAGGGGACTTACACTGAAAGTGTTCCTTACTACTGGGTCAAGCGCCAGTACCTTTCACACAGAACATTTCATGGCTTGCCTAGTTCCTGTAAAAGTGTGAATCAGCGATTTTAATCACTGCAAGGAAGTGCTTAAAGGGGTGTTTCACCTTTAAAGTAACTTTTAGTATCTTATAGAATAACCAATTCTACGCAACTTTTCAATTGATTTTCATTATTTATTTTTTATAGTTTTATAGTTATTTTTCTTTTACTTCTGATTCTTTGCAGCTTTCAAATGGGAGTCGCTGTCTCCTTCTTAAAAAAAACAAATGCTCTGTAAGGCTACAAATGTATTGTTATTGCTACTTTTTATTGCTGATCCTTTTATTCAGACTCTCTCCTATTCATATTCTAGTTTCCTATTCAAATCAATGCATGGTTGCAAGGGTAATTTGGGCCCTAGTTACCAGATTGCTTTAAATGCAGATTGAAGAGCTGCTGAATAAAAAGCTAAATAACTCAAACACCTTCAATAATAAAAAGTTAAAACAAAATTATCTCAGAATATCACTCTCTATATCATACTAAAAGTTATCTCAAAGGTAAACAACCCCTTTAAATCAAGTTCTCTGTGAAATAGAACTAGAATACATGATGGAACATTCAAAAAACAACCCTAATGGATGCAAATTTATGGAAATTGGGGTGATCAATTTACACGGGAAGCACCCCCCTTCTCTCCTTGAAAACCATTATCATTAACTTTGGGTATAAGTCAAAAGACTTGTATTCCTCTTGTGACTCAAGTGCTGAATTTTAGATGGGATTTGACCCATACTGATGGGGTTTGTTCTGCTGCTTAATACTATTGAGACCAAAACTCCCATTTCAACTTCCAGGATTTTTTAACAGTATCTGGACATTACGGTCAATCAATTTATTTCAATTTGTGTGATGATTTGGTTAGTTTAATTCATTTATTTTCAGCTGTTTCTGATCTAGTTCATCAGATGAATTAATACATTTAAATTGATTTATTCTAAAATGAACATGAATTTAATAATTATGTGCCATTGATTATTCTATGAATTTTGGTATTTATGAATTTTGTCAATTAATTCAGGATATCTGTAGTTCAATATGTGCGATTTTTGAGATAATTTTTTTTTAAATTTGATAACAAATTAAAATTTTCTCATTTTGATAAATCGGCAGATTTACGATCATTCATCTGAGTGAAAATTTGTCTGGTGAAATTCAGCGGACGTTCCCCAGCAACAAGGTAATTCACTAGCGAAGTGTGTTGCTCGTCTTTTAGTAAACAGGCAATGCCGCTGCGAGTTGTCATTTTAGCGAAAATTCGTCAGAAAAACACAATTCCCTCTTTAGTAAATGTGCCCCAGTGTGTTTTGTTTTCTGGAACTGGTGTGTCAGTTAAGAAAATTCTTATCTACTATTTTCATTTTGTGGTCTCATACACATACTTTGGTAATCCTATTAATATTAGGCATCAATCTGTTTAGAAAACCCCTGACATTCAAATGTAATGTTTTATATTAGCTAATGAAATATGGGAGATAAGATGCAGTATAATGCAAAGTTTTGAAGTGATTTTCAGAAATGTAATTAAAAACATAATTTTTGGCAAAATATTGTAGTTTGGAGGAGAAAAGAGATATTGTCATATGTATTGAGATGTTTGTTTTCCTGGCCATCCTGGCTGCATGAAACTAGGGGGTTAAAGGAATTCTTTACCCCTAAAATAAACACTTAAGCAACAGATATTGTATATCAAATTAAGTGGCATATTAAAGAATCTTACCAAACTGGAATATACTGTATATTTAAGTAAAAACTGCCCCTTTACTCTCTTACCTTGAGGCACCATTTCATAATGGTCTAATCACCTGACAAGATGTTCTTTCAAGATATACCTGGATTGTCTTATATCCACTGCCTCCTCATATTGTGCCCAAAAGTCCTACAGATACTTTCTTGTCTAAGCCCATATCCTAATAGATTGATTCCATTCTTTATTGTACCTGTTACAATAGGCTACTAAAAATAAATGAAGAGGCTCTTTTGCCATTAGTTGACTAGAATCAACAAAAAATGTCAAGAAGCGCCTGCCAAACATGAAGTGGAGTGTGAATATCTCTTATGACATGGCAATAATTTTCACATCTGGCTGATTTGGTACTTTTATTGCCAGACCATTTTTGAACATTTTGTACTGTTTCACTTTAAGGGCCTTTCCTGGGGGGTCTTTTACTTTACCCAAGAAAACAATATATTGTTTTTTTCAGGACAACATGAGCTTTCAAAATATGCTAGGTTTGAATTGGATAATGGGCAGATTTATCAATTGGTACAATTGAATGAATTAATTAAAGGGATCTGACTTGCGTCAGAAGGATATCAATGTTGATTAGGGTAGAGAGATATCCCCTTAATTAATTATACCGTGTTCCAAAGGGTAAATTAATTGAGCTAAAACATTCCACTTCTTTTTTTAAAAAAACTCGGAGAAATGCATCTACTGTTTAACAATAACGTGATGCGTTTTTAGAATCAAGAAATCAATTTCCAATAAAGTACTTATAACGCAAAACCGTAAAGTGTATAAAGTGCTAGTGCAATAAATTAATTTTAATATTCAGACTCTTACACAATTTAAAGTGACTTGTGCTCAATGACTGAATTGACTGTCTAATTCCTTAATAAAAGTTAGTGCTAAATGGTAAAGTGATTCAACATTCAGTTAATCTATATTCATATCTATAAATTGATTGAGGTATAAATTAATTCTTTCCACTCTACTACAGCTTTAGAAAAAACTAAATTGGGGTCTGTGACTGTTAAATAGTTATAAAGAAACGAAAATATGTGCTAAGATTCTCAATTCATTCAATTGAGTCAATGCAAATGCTCGGTAGATAAGAATAAATAAGAAATAGATGGTGGAGAAGTCCCAAGTAGATCTTGTACTTTTGCTATCTTAGGGACCCCACAAAAGAGGAGATGTCAGGGCCACTGGGGCTGTGGTCTTAAGTTTTAATCTTATCTAACTGGTAAGGGAACTACATTTCTACAAAACCACAAATCCCAGCACTCTTAGGAAAGAAAATAGATTGTCAGAATGAGAAGTTTGATTTCCAAGCAAATGCACAGAAAAGGATGCACCAGGAGAAAATTTGTAAAAAAAAACAACAAAAAAAACCCCCAAAGGTTTACACTAAAATGGTATGAACCGTTGTATTAAAAGTCAATTGCCAACGCGCTTATCACCATTTAGCTTTCTCATCGGCAATGTGTGGTGCTTTTGGACGCTGATTATTTATAACCTCTCAGGATAGCGTCACTGCGCCGCCTCAGCATAATGACACACTTGCGTAGGACCTCGACGGGTGTGCTAATGTCACCGCCGTTATCCTAGGGATTCCACTTCCCTGTAATCTCATTCCAATTTTAAATCTCGTGTGAAGTGCGGACTTAGTCCGCAGCATCTCTGTAAATTAGCTATTGTTTTCAGGTACTGTATATACTCTATAGATAAAAATGGACCGGATTTCATTTTTCTTATCACATTGTGTATAGTATATTATGTTAGTAATAGTTATCTCAATGGCTCATTACCAGGGTATTATTTACCATATACACCTTTTGGGTAAGGCCAGACGAGGAGATTCGGGTAGATTTTGTCGCCCTTTGGGCGACTATTGCGCTGTAGCCTATGGGGAAAAGACGCTGAGGCAGTTTGGGGAGATAGTCGTGCAAAAGACGCGGCGATAAGTCGCCAGGCGACAAAATCTCCCCAAATCTCCTCGTCTGGCCTTACCCTTTATAAAACATAACCTTAAATGGTTTAAATAAGAACAAGCATTTAAGAAGTTAAAAGAATATATATATACCCACTGTGTACGATATTGGGGTTTGGATTTCTACTGATTGATATCCCATATGATCCTATTATTATAAAAAACCTTTAATAAAATTAATTGTCCAAGTTTATTGATTTTCCTATGAGTTTTTACCTTAAAACATATTGGGGTGTACTATAATTTTATGAGATATATTATTTTGATTGTTGAGTTGGTGTGGTGATATAAGGCTTATTTTTTATTAAAAAAATGCTTTGAATAAATTATTTTAATAATAACATTTGGAAAGGTGTTCATTTTGAAAATCCAGTAGCTTTCTCTTCTCAAATGGAGTTTGTTCTAAATTCCCTTTCTAATCCCTAGATTGATCTTTTCTAATGCCCATAGCTTCACTTTGGATGGGTTCATGGAATGTAATTTTTTATAGTGTTGTGGTACTGTGGAAAGCGAGGCTTCAGATTTTTTTGAGGTTGTCAGCTGTTCTAATAGAACTACAATGTTGTTGGATTATGGGTTTTTTTGGGTGGTCATTCCAATGTATTGCATTTCACATGGACACTCTATGCAGTAAAGGACACCTTGACTTTTACAATTGATATAATCATTCACTTTGTGTACAGTTCCAAAATGATCTGTAAATGTGCTAATATTGATTATCTTTTCACAGATATTGCATTCACCACATCTGAAGCAACCTGGATTCCTTACTTTATGGCTCTGAGTCTGAAAATGGCTTTTTGACAACATGTCTTTAAGGTTAGGGCTTCTTCTATAACAGGTGGAAACCTTGTCCTGTAGGACTGACCTCAAGGTTTTGTCCTCTAACAGGACTAGCCAATGTTTATTCATTATGCTTTGTATTTGTGCACTGTTATTACTGTAATTTGTAATAAATTTCACAGTGTTATCTTCTGGCTTCTTGGTCTTTTTTTTGAACAGATATTATCTTTCAGTGTGCAGTGCTCTATGATAAGCTTTCTTAACATCTTTCCCTGAGTACCCTCTAAGTTTTAATCTGTCCTTTAGTTCTTTCAACTGTTTTTTAAATGTATCTATTGAGGAACAATTTCCAGGAATGAGATTGATTCTTTGGATATTTCCATGGTTAATTTGATATTCAGTTCATTATTTAATCTGTTCACAAATTCTCTTGCTTCTTGAACTGTACCTTTCCAAATTATCAAAATGTCATCGATATACCTTAACCACTTAATGACCTTATTATAGAATGGTGTAATTGTCTCTCCTCAAACTATTGTTTCTTCCCGGTGTCCGAGGAATAAATTAGCATATGAGGGAGCACATGAGGTTCCCATAGCTGCACCTTGGGTCTGTAAGTAAAATCTGCCATTAAAAGTGAAAAAATGGGAAAATAGTACAAATTTCATCATTCCGCCCAGAAAATGTGTCATGTCCTCAGTTTCGCCCATATATAATTCCAAAAAGTACTGTAAAGCTGTCAGCCCTAATTCATGTTTAATGGAAGTGTACAAGGATTCAACATCAGGAGTTATATGAATTGTGTCCTCAGTAGTTGTTATATTATCTAATTGTGCCAGAACATACATTGTGTCCCTAGCATATGACTGCAACCCTTCTACTAGGGGTCTGATCCTCATGTCCAGGTATTGGCTGGCCTTTTCTGTCAAATTGCCATTACCCGATACAATGGGTCTACCTGGTGGTTTGATGATATTTTTATGGATTTTTGGCAACAGATAAAAGGTAGCAATTCTTGGGTTTTCCACTTTTAAAAATTGTTTTTCTCTTAACGAGATAAGATTATCTTTATAAGCATCACCTATTAGTTTTTCATAGATTTCTTTCAAATTGTCGGTGGCATCTCCTAATATCTCTTTGTAACTCCCTGAGGACAGTTGTTTGTTAGCTTCTTCAAGGTACATGTTGTTGGGCCAAATTACAAGATTGTTTTATCTGGACGTCTTGCCAGTTCTTCATCTCTTTTATAGCTTCCCTTTCATCTCTGGTTATATTCTTGTTATAAATCCTCACTGTTGAACTATGGAATTCTTCTATAACTAAGTTAAGAAAAATTCCGACATTTGGGCAAATGTTTGCAGATAGTACTACTACTACTTTAAGTTTCTTGTGCCAGTCATTAGGGGTTACTACTGGGTCACAGTTATTTTCATTATCATTTATATTCTTCTCCAGGAAATTTTCTAAATCTTGTAAGGCATTCAATTAATTTTCTGTGGTAAAGGTATTTCCATTTTCAATGTCCCTCCCAAAATGTTTCTTTAATAGAAGCTTCCTACCAAACAGGCTAAGATCTTTTACTACCTCAAAATTATCAACTTGGAAGGTCGGAGAAAAAGAGAGACCTTTGTTTAAAATGTTCATATGTGATGAGAACAGGATGTGAGTGGAAAGGTTAACTATATTCAATGTGTGTCTCCAGAAAAATAAGGATAAAAATTAATGAACACAAGAGATCAATAACTAATTATGATCCTAAAGAATCTAAAACACATAGACCAGTGGGAAAGCATCTTTTTAGGGATGCACCGATTCCAATATTTTGGATTTGGCCCAACCCCCGAATCCTTGACAAAGGATACGGCCGAATATCGAACCCTAATTTGCATATGCAAATTAAGAGTGGGAAGGGGAAAACACTTTTTACTTCCAAAAAATCACACGATTTCCCTCTCCGCCCCTAATTTGCATATGCAAATTAGGATACGGTTCGGCCGGACAGAAGGAATCCTGCTGAAAAAGGCCGAATCCCGAACCGAATCCTGGATTCGGTGCATCCCTACATTTTTTGAAAATAAACATACTAGTGCAAGCTTGAGATGGCTTATGCAAGAAGAGGTTAAAATGCCTAATTGAGGGGGCGCATGCAAGCATGCATCCAAGATGGCCGCCTAAGGTGTTAGCTCCGCACCACTCTAACAGCTCTCCCCGTTATAAGCCTACAAGAGCTTCACAAGAACTTCTCCTGGGACACCTGCAAGCAGTTAATACTCGGCTGGACATGAGCAGGCGCCAAAATTTGCAGCAGAAGGACTCCATGGACCGTTACACGGTAAAGGCCACCCATATCAGCATGGCAGACGAACCCGAGGCTGCCATGACGCCAACTGCACAAGGGCCTCTCCCACAGTGGGAAGGCATGCCCCAGCAGACCCCAGTGACAGCGGAGGTTCTGGGAGCCCAGCTGGCACAATTGTACGAGCGACTCAAGGTCACAATTCGAGACTCCATCACAGACGCCACAAAGGAGCTATGGGACCGGATTTGGAACATAGATGACCGAACGGAGCATCTAGAGTACGCAACGGAGGACATTACGCAACACATCTCCTACTTGGAGGAGGACAATAAGTCTTTAAGGCAAGAGATTCAACACCTCCAATACCAACAGGAAGATGCTAAAAATCGGGATCGGAGGCAAAACCTCAGAATTAGAGGGATTCCGGAAGACGTAGGGCTGCCGAAACTGAGTGAGTACCTCATAGCCCTCTTCCAATCTCTGGTCCCCGACCTCCCACTAGAGGATTGGCGCCTAGACAGAGTGCATCGGGCCCTAACTAGCAGGCCCCAGCAGCCCAAGCAACCTTGGGATGTTATTCTGAGACTGCACTACTATACCTCCAAGGAAAAAATAATTTTGGCAACTCGAAACCAACGAGACTTTCTCTTTAAAACCGACACGCTGCAAATTTTCCGCGATCTTTCGCCAGCCACCTTAGCCAAACGACGGGCCCTTAAAACAACAACAACAGCACTGAGGGAGCATCATATACCCTACCGATGGGGGTTCCCGTTCCGGCTGGTGGCGACCCACAATGGCTCACAGTATGTCATACGCGACCCAGCAGAGGGCCCAAGCCTGCTAAGGAGGCTAGGGTTAAAAAGGAGCAACGCACCACAACACCAAGACGCGAACCCACACTCGCCTACCCTGGAGCGTCAGCGAGGTTCTCCACTACGCCAAGCTTCTCCAAGGTCTTTCCCTGGATCTCCAGGACCATCCCCCTCACCGCAACAGCAGACGACCAGCTGAAGGAGCCAACAGAGCTATCTATGCCTTTGTTCGCTTTCAGTTTTACTGCCAGTCCGGTATTGAGCAAAATTAAGGAAGAGAGTGCTGCGGCTCTCTCCCAGGCAGGGTTGTTAACCCATGACCCCCCCACAGAAGGGCCAGTGTCCCCTTCATTTGGAGCAACGCATTTTGATTGATATAGCTCCACTTTTCATTCAACCCAGCAGAGGTTTCTTTCATGTTGACTTTATTGTTTGATTCCTTATTTTTTGCAAGGAAAGTTTTGTGTATTGTTTTTGATCCGAGCTCGGGAGCCCCATGCAAATTGTCTAAGAGATGTTGTATTTTCTGCGATCGTTTTCTTTCCCAGGGTTATGGCTAAGGTAGTTACTTTAAATGTGAAGGGTTTGAATAGTACTCTGAAAAGATATCTGCTTTTTAGGGAGGCGTGCAAACTCAAAGCTGACATATTAATGATTCAGGAGACCCATTTCCGCCTCTCAGACTCTCCTAGGTTACACTCCGTTCACTACCAAACGGTTTATCTGGCCTCAGCCCCGGTTAAGAAGGCAGGAGTGGCAATCCTAATTCACAAAAATCTTCCATTACAAGTTACAAAGTCGCAGGTAGATCCGAAGGGAAGGTATGTAATTCATGGAAGGCCTACTCAACAATCGGAAAGTTGTCTTGTCCTGCGTCTATGCCCCTAATAAAAAGCAGATATCTTTCCTAAATGCTATTTTTAAGAAAATATCGGTTTCGCCTAATACCTTGTCAATCATTGGTGGAGACTATAACCTACTTTTCTCCCCGATGATGGATCGTATGGGGAGGCCGGTGGGAGATGAGAGGGAGAGGTGCTCCAAACAATTTAGGCAATTTATACGCTCTCATTGCTTATACGATGCGTGGCAAATTTGCCATCCTACGGAAAAGACCTACACCTTTGCCTCTCACCCCCACGGCTCTCAACAGCGTCTAGATTACTTCTTGCTTAACCATGAAGCCCTGGTTTCTCTAAAAAGCTCTACTATACATCAGATCACCTGGTCCGACCATGCCCCTGTCGAAATGGTTCTTGATATCCTGCCACTTCCAATGGCGACTCAACGAAACACTACTAGCCCACTTGAATGTTAAGTCCCAACTGACCACAGGTCTTATAGAATATTTCCAGAGAAACAAGGAATCGGTCCCCTCCCCGTTCAAAGTATGGGAAGCCCAAAAGGCGTGGGTAAGGGGGGAATTAATCGCCATAGCATCTAACCTCAAAAAATCTGCGACATATCATAGGCTACAAGTAGCACAGCAGCTCACAATTATGGAGAGAAGATACAATCGCAAACCCTCTATCCCCAAAATAGCACGCGTAACTTCACTTAGAGCCCAACTCAGAGACTTAGATATTACACAGGCGGAAAAAGCCATTTCCTACACGCGACAGAGATATTACAAATATGGCAATAAGGCCCACACACTCCTAGCCCGAAAGCTACAGGATCAGAAAGCACAAAAGGCTATATTAGCGATCCGCACAAAGCACGGCAACTTAGTTCACACCAGGGAACAAATTCTTAAGACATTCCATAGCTACTACAACTCCCTATATAATTTGCCCCCCCTGCCATCGAGAACAGATAGAGACTTGGGGAGACATATACAGGATATGCTATCACCCTCCAAACTGCCCACTCTAACCACAGAGGAAAACGATCAATTAAATGAACCCATCACAATGGAAGAATTAGTGGAAACCCTTAAACTAGCCCCAACGAAAAAATCCCCTGGCCCTGACGGTTTGACCTACCTCTACTACAAAACCTTCCAGGAACCTCTAGGCCCCCAATTGCTACAGGTCCTTAATGAGATCCTGAAAGGCTCTAGACCACCACCGTCTATGCTCTACTCCCATTTTTCTCTTCTCCCTAAGGAAGGAAAGGACCCCCAATCCTGTAAAAATGATTGTCCTATAGCATTGTTGAACACAGATATAAAAATCTTTAGCAAAATTCTCGCAAACCGCCTAACGCTACTAATGCCCTCGCTAATCAACCAGGACCAGGTGGGATTTATCATGGGCCGGCAAGCAGGGGATAATACTAGGAAAACTATTGACCTCATAGACTTGGCTAATTCAGCTAAGACCCCTCTTCTGGTCCTGGGGTTAGACGCGGAAAAGGCCTTTGACATCAAGTCTTGGACATGATGGGATTTAGGGGTCCTTTCCGGAACGCTGTATCTGCCTTATATTCTTGCCCATCAGCTGAAATTAGGATAGAGGGCTACCTGTCTTCTACCATTGAGATTTCTAATGGGACCAGACAGGGGTGCCCCCTTTCACCCCTGATTTATGCACTTTCGATAGAACCCCTGGCTGTTGCAATTAGGAACTCCCCAAATATCATGGGTATCACTCATAAGGGCGAAACTCACAAAATATCGCTGTTTGCCGATGATGTACTTCTTACTCTTACTCGACCAATGACATCTCTCCCTAATCTGCATGCTATTTTAGACACGTATGGTAGACTCTATAATCATAAAGTCAATCAAGACAAATCTGAAGCTCTCCCTATAAATATCCCACATCTGCAACTCAAGGTCCTGCAGTTAAATTTTAATTACAATTGGAAAACAGACTATATTAAATACCTGGGGATCCGCCTAACCCCAAATTATGCTACCTTATATAAAGAAAATTATACGCCACTCTTTGCTAAGACCTGTGAAGATTTAGATAAATGGACCTCTCACTCACTATCCTGGTTGGGCAGAATTGCTACGGTGAAAATGGTAACCCTCCCCAGATTGTTATATCACTTTGAGACCTTACCTGTCCGAATTCCATTTGCAGTATTGAAAGAGATCCAGGCCAAATTAGTCAAATTCATATGGGCTGCTAAATCAGACAGAATTTCTAAGAGGGTACTCACATCCCCGAGGGAGTGGGGACTTGGGGGCTCCAGATATTACCAAGTACTATCTGGCTGCGCACTTGAGGCAAGCAGTGGCATGGTCGGCCAGGGTACATTGTGGGAAGTGGGTATCCTTGGAAAACGACACGGTTTCCCCTTGCACTATCTCCTCCTTTCTATGGGACCCAAAAAAATTGCTGAAAATCAAGGATTGCCCACTGAACTCAGTAAAACTAACTATATCATTATGGAACTATGCTAAGGTACAGTTCAGTATAACTCAAGAGCCGTAAAGACTCAGTCCTCTCTGGGGCAACCCATACTTCCCCCCAGGGCTTAAGGACTTATATGCACAGCCATGGCAACAGGGAAGCCTAGTACAGCTAAAGGATCTTTATCACCCGCTCACCCGTAAACTGTATTTTTTTCAGGAACTTCAAGCCAAATATGAGCTCAGTAACTCGATGTTCTACCAGTACATTCAAATTAAACACTTTGCCCTGGCAATGGTGGGCTCTCAGGCCCCTTCAGAGCTCAAACCATTGGATTCGATCATGGCAACCAGAGGATCCAGGAAGGGACTTATATCTGATATTTATGGCATACTTAATAACTATTCCGAACCATCTTTCTCTAAACATGGGTATATGTTGGCTTGGGAACAAGTGCTTGGAGAAGTGATACCCCTCTCAAAATGGTTGCTAATTTGGGAGAATCTCAAGAAGGCTTCAATATGCGTAATTACAAAGAAACCAAATACAAGATCCTCATGCAATGGTACTTGACGCCGAGCAAGCTCCACTCAATTTACTCAACAGTGTCACCAGAGTGCTGGAGGCAATGTGGAGATGTGGGGACTCTCTACCACATTTTCTGGACATGCCCTCTCATGGTAAATTATTGGCAAGCGGTGCGGGACATGTTGGAATCACTGTTTGGCACCGATATACAGCAAAGCCCACTCACCTTTCTGCTAGGATCCCCACTCCCAAGGCTTAAGAAACATAGCCAGAAATTGGCCAATCTGATTTTAACCACTTCTAGATGGGTAATAGCTCGCAATTGGAAGAAACCACAACCCCCCACAGCAACCGAACTAAAAACGAATGGAATATATGGCTGCCCTGCATAACTCCTGTTTATCAAACTACGAGAAAGTTTGGTCTTCTTGGGACACATTACATCCCCCGACTACATGATCGTTTGCTCCCGGATAGGGAACCTTTTATTTTTTCAAACCACCTCGGACAGTTTTGATGCCTTTAAAATGTTCCTTTATTTTCCTTCTCTTTTTCTTCCCCTACTCTCTCTTATCCTCCACCTACTTTTTCTGTTCTCCTTTTCCTCTCTGCATACAACTACAGAACGCTGACACTGTTGGCGACTACTGCATTGCATAGATGTTGTAAAGATGAAAATGAAAACTCTATGTTAAATAAAGAGTTAAAAAAAATGCCTAATAGAGGTGGAGACCGAAAAAGATTGTTGCTGCAAAGTGAAGAGAAATGGATAGATATATAGAATACTCTTGAACCATATGGTCTTAAAGGAATAACTAACTAACTATATTAGAAACATTTTTTATTTTGCACAGCCTATCTATTTACCCAGTTTTTATTTTTACATTGAACGATTCCTTTAATGACACACAAAGCTTTAAATGTTTCTTATAATTAAATGTATCTATTTTTGCAGACAAGAAACGTGCCCCTACTCCTCAATACTCTTTTGTGATTAATGTTTGGCTATCCACCAGACATATTCCTCTTAAACTTCCAACTCCTAAATTGGATCTCAAATTTATCGGTCCTTATTCCATAATTAAGATCATCCATCCAGTAGCAGTTAGTCTCCAATTACCTCCTTAGATGCTGATTCCAAATGTTTTTCATGTATCCCTCCTCAAACCAGCAGTGATCTCAGAGGCTTCTACTTCTTCTTCTTCTCCTTCACCTATACTTGTGGATGGTCATCAGGATTTTGGATTCCCATATCTCCAGAGGCTCTTTGCAGTATTTAGTTGAATGAAGAGGGTTTGGTCCTGAGGAATGTTCTTGGCTTAAGAAGTCTGACATTCATGCTCCTATTTTCATCTGGAAGTTCCACAAACAATTCCCTTCAAAACCTTATTGTGGTGGCCTCATGCCACCCATAGGGAAGGGGGTGCTGTAAGGGATACTTACCAGCTGCTCAGATGCCATCGACAAGATGGCTGTTTCCAGGAATTCCATTTGACATGTTCTGACACCAATGCATCAAAACGTGTGCAAAGTCATGATGCCGGCGCATCAAAACGCACAGTGTCTACGCGCAGCGTCAACGTGCAACGTCCCCACGAGGCATGACGTCTTCACACTCGTTTGGCACAAAAATTAGTCTATAAAAGACACCAGAGCCTTGCAGACCTTGCCCAATTATAGGTTCAACTTATTGTGTTCCTGGTGTGATTTACTTCTCCTGATCTTGATTCCTGTTATTGACCTCAGCCTTTTATATGGACTAAGAACCATGCTGCCTGAATTGACTTTTGCCTAGACTTGATTACTCTTCTTCAACCCTTTGGATACCGTGAACTGTGTTGATTGCTGCTTCCTCCTAGGTCCGCAAATCCTAGCGGAGCCTTCGGGCCCTGACAGAAGTGTTCCCCCCACTTTGCATTGTTGAAATAAAACAATATACCATTGATCCTATTAAATCACTGACCTCTAGGTAGTACCTCTCGCTAAGTAGTACTTCCAAATGTACTTGAAACACTTTTAGACTCATCTCCAAAGCTGGCCTTACTTGGTTATGTTGTGGATTCTGTATAGTACAGCAGTAATCTTTTCATGACATTTATAAATCTAGATCTATACCCACCATTGGACACACTGCCAAAAGCTTTGACACAGGCAGACACTGAGCAGCAGGTTGTTTTCAGATATGTGTTCACCAGGCATAAAGACTTTTTTCCAGTTGCTTTCCATTTCTTATTTTTTGTCCGTTTCAAAGTTGATGTTTAATTTTGCTGTCTCTGGTTTTCAGTCTGGCAGCTCTGTATCAAGTTCGGCACCCCAAATCAAGAACCAATGCTAGGCTCCCTGGTCTTGGCTCTTGCTTCTGCCTTTAACAGCTGCCTTTCACCTCGGTAGGAGCCCTCAGCTAATGCCACCAGGACCTACTAAGAGATTCAAAGTTAAAGGTTCTGGATCAGCAAAGGGGCACGATTGTTCCACCGAGGATACTGGATGGAAGACAGGCCAGACAGACAAGCATGGACAGGCAGGCCAGGCCAGCATAAGCAGATTACAAGAACAGTTAGACAGGCCGGGTCGGTGCAGGCAAGTTCAAGGAATGGTCAGACAGGCTAGGATCAGGATTGGAGAGCGTAGAATGGTCAGCAGGCAGGCAATGGTTAGAATGGAGAGTTTCAGAATAGTCAGCAGGTAGGCAAGGGTCAGATTGGAGAGTTCAGAATAGTTAGCAGGCAGTCAAGGGTCAATATCAATAGATCAAGCAGGAGTAAACACCCAGGATACTAACGAATAGAACCTAACAACGGGCAATGAGTTTTCATTCAAAGACCCTTTAAATACTTTGAATTTCGCGCCATTGCGCAATGACTTCACACGCCGACGCATAAACCCAGAAGAGAGCGGCCGGGCGCACCATATGAGAAAGGATGCAAGCAGCAATTTGCTACATTATTTGATATATTTCTAAACTGCATCTGTAGGATGTTAGCATGTATTGTATCAATTACAACGGTTCATTAATGAAACTCTGGGATTCAGCTCAGAATGGCCAAAGATGAGAAATGTATGATTTAAAACAGTCAGTGACCCCCCCCTCCCAGAACTGCTTTAGAAAGACATAAAAAGGTGAAAAATTAAATGTTAAACTTCAATATTAGAAAAATGGTCACAAATAGAAAGTGTTAGAAAAAGTCTTTATTTTGGGTGAAAAAAAAAGATTTTTATTCATCCAGGTCATGGTATATCTACAGTCATATGAAAAAGTTTGGGAACCCCTCTCAGCCTGCATAATAATTTACTCCACTTTCAACAAAAAAAGATAACAGTGGTATGTGTTTTCTGAACAGAGATTTTAATGAAGCAGAATTCAGTTGGAGGAAATTAAATCAAATGTGAAAAACTGGCTGTGCAAAAATGTGTGTATCCTTGTAATTTTGCTAATTTTGAATGCATGCATCTGCTCAATACTGATTAATGGCAACACCAAATTGGTTGGATTATCTTTTTAAGCCTTAAACTTCATAGGCAGGTGTGTCCAATCATGAGAAAATATATTTAAGGTGGCCAGTTGCAAGTGCGGAGGATTGTGTGAATGGTTACAGACAACCCAAAGATCACCTCCAAAGACCTGCAAGAACATCTTGCTGCAGATGTACATTGTTCTACAATTCAGTGTGATTGGCACAAAGAACTTCTGTATGGCAGGGTGATGAGAAAGAAGCACTCATGCACTCATGCCACAAACATCGCTTGTTGTATGCAAAAGCTCATTTAGAAAAGACACAGCCATTTTGGAACAAAGTGCTTTGGAATGATGAGACAAAAATTGAGTCATCTGGTCAATACAAAAAGAGATTTGCATGGCGAAAGAAGAACGCCGCATTCCAAGAAAACACCTGCATCCTACTGTGAAATTTGGTGGATGTTCAATCATGCTGTGGGACTAGTTCAGGGACTGTCTTGTTAAAGTCGAGGGTCGGATGAATTTAACCTAATATCAACAAATTCTTCAGGATAATGTTCAAGCATCAGTTGCAAAGTTGAAGTTACGCAGGGGTTGGATATTCCAACAAGACAATGACCCTAAACAAAATCTACAAAGGCATTTATGCAGAGGGAGAAGTACAATATTCTGGAATGGCAAACTGTAGAAAATATGAAGGTGTGGGACACATCCAAGGCAGCAACTGGACTGCAATAGTTTCTTTATTGGGGGTAGAGATACACAACATGTTTCGGGCGGCGCCCTTTGTCAAGTGTGCAGGAACAATCAAACAACAAACCTAAAAAACCTCATGTGACCTATCACATGTCTCATGGGTTAATTTCACAAAGTTAACCCCTTAGTGTATCCTGAAACGAAGTGCATTCAGTGCATAATAGGACAAAACAATTATAAAGTGCATAGTAAAAACCATTATAAAGTGCATAGGAAAAAAACATTCTAACATGGTACAGGTTTGACAAAGGGCGCCGCCCGAAACATGTTGTGTATCTCTACCCCCAATAAAGAAACTATTGCAGTCCAGTTGCTGCCTTGGATGTGTCCCACACCTTCATATTTTCTACAGTTTGACTAAACTGGGATATCAAGCACAGGATACCCCGTGGGAAAATCCGACTAAGAGACTAGGTGAGCTCCACGTGTATTCTTATTTGCATATTCTGGAATGGCAGTCACAGTCCCCTGACTTGAATATCATTGAAAATCTATGGGATGATTTGAAGCAGGCTGTCTATGCTAGGCAGCCATCAAATTTAACTGAACTGGAGAGATTTTGTATGGACGAATGGTCAATACCACCATTCAGAATCCAGACACTCATCAAAGGCTATAGGAGTCGTCTACATGCTGTTACATTTGCAAAAGGAGGCTCAACTAAGTATTGATGTAATATCTCTGTTGGGGAGCCCAAATTTATGCACCTTTCTAATTTTGTTATGATGCATATTTTCTGTTAATCCAATAAACTTTATGTCACTGCTGAAATACTACTGTTTCCATACATTATATTACATATTAAAAGTAAGTTGCTACTTTAAAAACTCAGCCAATGATAGACAAAACACCAAGGATTTAAGAGGGGTTCCCAAACTTAATATGTCTGTAGTATAAGTAAAAACAACTGGACTTGCCTAGTACCTTGCCAAGCAGCTTCTTCAGTGCAACTGACTGGTGTGGGAAGTCCTTGGCATATAAACTTTTCCACTTATCCAATGGCAATTGTAACTCTTCAGAGAGGTGATATCTGAAACTTACAGAGTTTCAAACCTTCCAACAAATTGTTGGAAGGTTAACAACCCCTTTCAAACGAAAATATACCCCCTTTTTGACATATGCCCATTTCAGAGACTCACTATGCAAAATCCCAGATTTCATCAATTCACAATGGAACAAGACAAGGGTTACTGTGTAAGCTAAAAGGAGTGAAAGTACTGTATATCGAACATATTATCCAAAACACTATTTCCTCCTTTACAGCTCTCTAAACTCTTTGTGAATTCCCAACCTATTTTAACCCATGAGCAAAAGAGTTGGGGAGCAAAACAAGCATGAGAATTGTTCTGGTGGTGCAAAATAAGTTCTGTGATTGGCCATTTGATATGTTGACTGTCAGTCTGCAGGGGTCTCTGTTTGATAGTACACCTGTTTTTATGCAACTAAAACTTGCCTCTAAGCAACGAAATCAAAAATATGCACATGCTTTGAGGCCACTAGGAGCAACATCCAATGGGATGGTGAGCAACATGTTGCTTTACGAGGCTCTGGTAGGGGTCACAGTCTTAGTCAGTGAACACACACACATATATAAAGTTAGGCCCATAAATTTTTGGACATACAACTTTTTTTTTCTAATTTTGGTTCTGTACATTACCACAATGAATTTTAAATGAAACAACTCAGATGCAGTTGAACTGCAGACTTTCAGCTTTAATTCAGTGGGTTGAACAAAAAGATTGCATACAAATGTGAGGAACCAAAGGCTTTTTTTTAACACAATCACTTTATTTCAGGGGCTCAAAAGTAAGTGGACCAGGGGCTCAAAAGTAATTGGACACTGACTCAAAGGCTATTTTATGGGCAGGTGTGGGCAATTTCTTTGTTATGTCTATCAATGAAGTAGATAAAACCCTTGGAGTTGATTTGAGGGGCGGTGCTTATATATGGAAGATTTTGCTGTGAACAAACAACATGCGGTCAAAGGAGCTCTCCATGAAGGTGAAACAAGCTGGAAAAACCCATCCGAGAAATTGCTACAATATTAGGAGTGGCAAAATCTACAGTTTGGTACATCCTGAGAAAGAAAGAAAGCACTGGTGAACTCGGCAACGCAAAAAGACCTGGACAACCATAGAAGACAACAGTGGTGGATGATCGCAGAATCATTTCCATGGTGAAGAGTAACCCCTTCACAACAGCCAAACAAGTGAACAACACTCTCCAGGAGGTAGGCGTATCGATATCCAAGTATACCATTAAGAGAAGACTGCATAAAAGTAAATACAGAGGCTGCACTGCAAGGTGCAAGCCACTCATAAGCATCAAGAATAGAAAGGCTAGATTGGACTTTACATCTAAAAAAGCCAGTATAGTTCTGGAAAAACATTCTTTGGACAGATGAAACCAAGATCAACCTCTACTAGTAGAATGATGGTAAGAAAAATGTATGGAGAAGGTGTGGAACAGCTCATGATCCAAAGCATAAAACATCATCTGTAAAACCGCGGAGGCAGTGTGATAGCTGCCAGTGGCACTGGGACACTATTGTTTATCCATGATGTGACACAGGACAGAAGCAGTTGAATGATTCTGAGATGTTCAGAGACATACGGTCTGCTCAAATCCAGCTAAATGCATTCAAATTGATTGGGAGGCGTTTCATAATACAGATGGACAATGACCCAAAACAGCCAAAGCAACCCAGGAGTTTATTAAAGCAAATAAGTTGAATAATCTTGAATGGCCAAGTGAGCCACCTGATCTGAACCCAATTGAGCATGGGTTTCAATTGAAATTAACATTTTATTTTCAGTTTTTTAATTTTTCCAATTACTTTTGAGCCCTTGAAATGAAGTGATTGTGTTTAAAAAAGGTTTTAGTTCCTCACATTTTTATGCAACCTGACCTAAAAGTCTGCAGTTCAACTGCATCTGATTTGTTTCATTACCACAATTCATTGTGGTAATGAACAGAACCAAAATAAGAAAAAAGTTGTCTCTGTCAAAATATTTATGGGCCTAACTATATCTATATATATATATATATATATATATATATATATATATATATATATATATATATACACACATATATATTTGTGTGTGTGTGTGTGTGTGTGTGTGTGTGTGTGTGTGTGTGTGTGTGTGTATATATATATATATATATATATATATATATATATATGGACAAATACAAGTCCTCTGCAGTCAACCCATTATCAATATATTTAAGACAGCGACATTTTGTGCATACTGTTACTGAAATATATATATTTAAGCTGGCCAACTACGTCAGAGCATA